>NC_135698.1:8735990-8971113 GCF_964276395.1 Gasterosteus aculeatus
TCTGTAATCATCCACTGAGACTGGTCTGAATTACCTACTGATCATTCAGTTTGTGGAGGCGTGTGACCCGAGCTTGAAACTGTACCTCCGAAATGATGGAGACGCTCTCACACATCCTTTCCTCTCTGTGTGCCGACGAGCCGTCGCAGCGGGGCGGTTCGAGTGTGGAGGCATAATAGACGCCGTCAACATTTCTCTCACACATATACGAGACGACAAGCTGAAAGACCCTTCAGACCGCAGGTGTGCCGCACTCTTACTGTTGTGACAGTTTTAACTAACGCTAAGTAGTTGACTGAAAAGCTAAAACATCCAGACTGGAAAACCTCATTTTCAATATTATATTATGCTGCCATTGATCGTACAGCAACATCCTTCATATTACTTAGAATTATGCAATTTTTATTTTCAGAAGTTGAGTGGGACATTTTCAACCGGCACCCCTCCCCGAGATTGTCCCGTCAGAAGACGGTCGGACTACAAAGGAGAACGATGTTGTAGCAGAGTTCATTGTTTGTACGTGACACTGACTCCTCTGGAGCGTAGCGAGTGGAGTTTCTGTTTGTGGCCTAAATCATGTGCTCTGTGTGTGTGTGTGTGTGTGTGTGTGTGTTTGCGCGAGGAAAACAAACAAAGAGATGAACATAACTAGAATAACCGCCCCGTGGTTGTCGTCCTCCTCGCCAAACCAGTCAGGTTGCAGTTTACGTCCACGTCCGTCCACAATCCTCTAATTTATGCAGCGTGGAAGACTTACAGGCATCTAGTGGAGAAGTCGAAGACCCACTGGACACATTCTGTCGCCCCTCCTTCTCCAGAGAGGGTTTCTCTGTTCTGGCTACTGTAGAAACATGGCGGTGGAACAGAAGCCGCTTCATATGTGATATGAAAGGCTCGATTTGAGCTACAACAAAAGGGTAGTTTTGGGTCATTATACACCAATGAAGACAGACTTAATATCCTAATTCTTTTTGTGAATAAATCACGCTGAATCCTGTACACTTTGAGTGTGTTCGTTGGCAGAATGGAATTGAGCAATATGTTGACTAGTATGATTCAAGTTAATAATTTCCAGAGAGAAACGAGCCGCCTGTGTTTAGAGAGGAGCACAGAGGACTGATAGAGAGCTTCATCACATGTGCAAAAGAAATCACCTGAAGATCAATATCACCAGAACCAATGGAGCTATGAAAGGAACAGGAGGCTGCCTGTCCCGGTCGAAATCGGGGGAGAAGTATGAACCCGGTGATCTCAAAAAAGGAACTTAGTAACTAACCAATGAAGCGGATTCTAATTGAACACAAAGTTGCAGCCATGATGGCGGGCACTGCTTCAAATGTGGATAAATCTCTCATTTTTGAGCATCTTCACATTCCCCTCAGTCTTAATCTTAGTGTCAACAATTCAAAATCCTACTAAATGAAAAAGAATGGCCACAATGTTAGTTATGGTGCTAAATAACACAGAGAGTCGGCGTGACATGTCGAACGGAGCGCGGCGTCGCTGTACCTCGGGTTAGACACACTTTCGGTGCCGTTTCCATGGAAGTAACGCGGCATCGCAATCAGTTCCGACCAGAGCCGATTTGATTCTCCGTGACGAGGTGCGAGACCGGTCAAGTGACAGGTGGGGTCGGTCTGCCTCCCGCTCCTCCCTTCAGACAGGCCGGGTGACAGGCCCGGCCCTTTCACAATCAATGAAACATGCTCCCTTCCCAGTGCAATTACTGGAACGGGCTCGTCCGACTCCTTCTCCGCGTTCTGCACTCGTTCCACACAACGCCGAGAAAATAAAGCAACAGTGGATTCATGTTTTTACTAACGAACAAAGAAATGAGGCCAGTGTCATTCTGTGCTTTTTCTTTTGCAACAAAACTGTATTAACTACACGGCCATAGTATTGCGGTCGACTCATTTCATACAAACACATTAAAAAGGTAATCAAAGGATTCATTCTTTCTGACTTGAGTGGAAGCAGCAGCTCTGTGCTTTAGAGCGCGACGGACAGCAGCCCACGTTGTGTGCACAGCCGTGACAGTTGCACTTCCTGAGCGAGGCACTGTTACCCTCAGTATCCTACCACAGGCCGTGGCAGACAAGACTCAGCTTCCTGCCCCCCCCACTTCCTGTTATTCACGACCCCCTTTGCCTACCCCTTTGCGGGGGAATTTAGGTGTGTGGGGGGGGGGGGGTGTTGAAAATGATGAGGAGGAAGAAGGGGAGGGCCCACCTTTGGGACACCCTTCCCCTCTGATCCCTTCCCGTTATTATAGTCCTGACTGGGCCTGAGACTAAACAACAGCAGAGGCTCATCTCCTGTGGCTTCGCTCGGGGTGCTTATTATGTTTACTGGAAGGATCATTACGCAGGCTGGACGACGTGCACATGCCGCTCTCGAGCCACTCACTTTACAATTAGCAGGCAGAGACCTTTTCCCTGTTGTTCTAACACCCCGCCGGTTACATAAGAGTGAATCACGGCTCTCGCAACACGAGTGAGTATGCACTGAAACAACACAATCATGGGAGAAGCACATTTCTGACGCTGTAATCGGGAACGCGTTGCTACTGGGTTTCTGTGAAAATGGTCCACGGGAACCGTCTTAAGTGTATCCAACTCAAACCGTCGACGCCGTGGCTCCGCTCTGAGCAGCTTTCTGGCGGCTTAAAAACACACAGTTCTACCAATTCGTTTCGGTGGAGCCTTCGACAGCGGCACGCTAGGAAACGAACACCCCCCCCCCCCCTCCCCCTTTGTTCCTCGCTTTCATCAGGAGGTGGCGTACCTGTAAATGGGGCTGTAGGCCTGAGGGGAGTGGAGGCGAGCCAGCCCTCTCACGCTTTCTCTCGCTCGCTCTTCCCTTTTGTGAGAGCGCGCTTATCTCCCTCTCCAGCAGGATTGTGGCCCCAGCAGCATCACTAGTGTTGATGTCTCCTGATGCTAATCTGACACATGGCTGATCCCTCTACAACCACTTTCTCCGTCCCCTCTTTTCAACCCTCCCCCTTTCTTTCTTTCTTTCTTTCTTGCGTTTTCTCAAGGATTTCTTTCTTGCGACTATTGGGATATAATTAATTACAGCTATCGAAAGGGAAAGCAAAAGAAAAAAGTGAAGAAGGAGGCTATTAGAAATGTAAAGGGTGAGGTGGGGCTGTCGACTCGCACCACTTCCCCTTTCCTCCGCGAAGCATCGCACTGGGGGACATTTGATGATTTTAATAACACTTAAAGGGGAAGGTAAAATGACCATAATATGAATACCCTGAAGGTGGTGAAAGAAAATCAAACACATACGCCCGGTTTGCACACTAAAACCGAGAGACATTTTTAAAAGACTTTTTAAAATCGCTGACAGATTTACGGCCAAGTCACGAGGTTGCCAAACATCTTTCTTTTTGTTATTTCATTAGGCAACATGTTACCTCGTAATATAAAATCAGTCTGAACTAAATTCAATTGAAAAAGATGTAAAAAAAAAGAAGTAAAAATTGCATTGTTCAAAAGGAGACAGCGGGGACGGTCTCAAAAGGCAGCACTGAAACGGCAGCCAAGCAGACAGCGAGTGGTAAATCTGCCCTGGTGACTGGCGGCTCGGTCTGACTCTCCAATGACCCAGCTGTAATCCCACATTGGATCGATGCAAGTTCAAACAATCCCCCCGGCTGCTAGCACCTTGCTTTGGCGAGGCTGGGGGAACAGGACGCCGCTGTAAGACAGGAACTTGCAGACGAAAAGCTATTTATCACGTCCAAAATGACATCGAGACGGAAGAAAGCCCCACAGGACTGACCTGCTCTCGCTGAGAAAATGTTTCATTGTGGGCCACGTTTACATGGCCAGCTGGGTGCACCCTCCAGATGAACACTATACCTCTATTCAACCTACAAAAAAATAAAAAATAAATATATATATACATACATATGAATGGCGATGGGAAAAATAAAGGGTCTCATGACAGCATTAGCAGATAGTCATCCTCCATCTCGCTCTCACAGAGCTGTCAGGAGGACAACGCAAGGTGACTTTGACTAAGTGCCTTGGGGTTTATGAGGAAACGCCATTGACATTACATTAATTTCATGTCTCTTTTTTAACTGACTTAGCGCCACAGAGCCCTGGATACCACAGTACCGGGGAAAAATGAAACAGACATTTTCAGCTTCAAGGCGCCGGAAGCTGGGATCTAGAGGCCGGAGAGACAACTGAGACAAATAGGTGACATGATCAACTACCGACTTTTTGTTCTTTACTCCAACACTTGTTTAACAGGAAGGAGACACTCGCTCAACAGAGCCGGATGAACGCTGGTCAGAAACTTTCCGCTGCACTTGGGTGGGAGTGTGTTTGGGCTTCGCTGGCAGGTGTGAGACGGACAGAAAACAAGGGAGGAAGGGAGTGAGGATCAGAGGGAGAGAGAATGGCCGGTATGACTGTGTTAACTATGTGGAAAGATGTAAGGGAAACAGGACTAAAAGAAGCACCCGGCGCCCGTCCCATCCCACCTCAGCGGTAGTGTGCGGCAGCGGCGTTGTAACATAATTACTGCAGGGACACTTCTATTCCCAATGATCCATTTGCGTCAGTCAGGTTCTCGAGCGCAGCCAATGAGCGGATCTCGCTTTCTCAAGGATAAAGAGATGACCCTCTCCTCGCAGTTATATCCATTTCATGTTGAAAAGCCACTCTCCTCCTCAAGGTAAATCCCTCAATGCAAACCGGTGTAAAACTTTTTTTAACAAAGAAAATGAGAACTACCTCAATGCAACAATAAGTGCTTGATAACTGGTACCTGCACAACTCCAGTAGCCTATTTTCTCCATACGTTACAAACCCAACTCTTTTTAATCAGCTGACCAACAGTATGCCTTCTGCAATGACTGACTGATACCTCGCTACTCATTTCATATCAACGCCATCCGTGAGCTAAAGCCCTCCATCACTAACATTCTTTATGTCCCGCAATAAGTGTCACACGTCTGTATTTTCTGCTGTAAACTGGTGGAGCAAATATCTTGAAACAGACACACACGGATGAATAGAATGTATGCACGCGTTGTCCTAGAGGTTTGTGAATGTGCGGTGCTGCGGGGTCCGATGGGGGTGCGAAGGTGTCCATTTGCATGGCTGTCTATCATCGGACGGACCTCCCACCAGGGAACAGTAGTAATGCCAACACCACATGGAGCTTGGTTCCCGCTCCCTCCAAGGATCCCCGCGAGCTGTGTTAAAAGCCATGGCAGCCTTTTGATGTTGCACAGACCCGCAAATCTGAAATGGTAAGCAGCAGAGATGAACTGAGATCTTCCTCCAGGGGGAATCCACACTGTAAGGGTATTATGGAGACGTCATGCATAATGTGTCTCAGCAGCGGCGTATTTACTCGATCTCAACACATCTTGTGGAATCACCACGGATCCAGATTAGACACCGAGATTCCAGATATTCAACTCTCCCCCCCAGTGATGATCAACGGGCAGATTTCACTGAACAAACAGCGAGCACTGCAGGAAGACAACAGTGCTTGGTGCACGTAGATGTGGTTCATATGTTTGGGATTATATTTACTATCTGCCCTGAGAAAATGTCTGATTATATTGGGATTAAAACATTTTAAGAAGAATAAATGTTTGATTTTCTCTCTACATCTGTATCTTTCACCCGATGCCTCTTTCCTTCCAGTGTTCCATTACGTAAAAGGTTTATGCAATCTGAGCAGTGAGGATGACCATGACTCATAACAACGGGGAGAGAGAGAGGCGTTAGCTGAAGTAGCATTGATTTTTTTTCTTTCTTAAAATTTAAATTGATAGAATTAGGCTGTTGATCTCACACAGGCCTTGTATTCACACATTTTATGTACCAATAAAGCAACTAGCACATTCCCAGTGTTTCTCCTGCCATTATAAAAAGACGCCCCCCCTCAAAAAACTGCTTCTTATAAAAAGCTTCTTTGTTCATGTTACTATCTCATGGTACAGTCCCAAGGATAGACAGTTTTTATTTTGAATAACCAGCGTCTGCTTTGTAAAAGGTGTTTAACAGTAAACAGCAGTTTCCATAACAGAGTATCCCTGGAAGCTGTGTTTTCACAGGGCGGGCGGGACAATTGATGTACTAGGCGTACCGTGAAGAGTCTTTTTATCTCTATTGACATCAATAAACGGCATTCACTGCACAAAAACAACAAAAAGAGAAAAATGTCTTCAGCTACAGCCTACGGTTTCTCCCGAATCAGATGATGTGTGCTAGCTGTCACATGAACACTGTGTGCAAACAGTGTGATAGAGAGAGAGAGAGAGAGAGAGAGAGAGAGAGAGAGAGAGAGAGAGAGAGAGAGAGACCCCCACAGTGCCGGCTGCTGCTCGCCTCTCCAGGAATCTCTCCGGTCAAACGGCCTGCTGGTGGCCTCTGGACCTGAACTCGGTTCCTGGGCGCCTCTGTTTGTTTGTTGGACGTGGCGGCCAGAGGGGGAAGAGAAATTCCAGGGCAGCGCGGCCCGACGTGAGAGAGCGCCACCGGCCGACAGCTCGCGCCGCTTTCCGCTAGATTTGCTGGGCCACGGCGCGCAGATGGAGAGATGGGCCGGGACAGATGGGCAGAGCCGACACCTCACTTGCCGTCGCACCGCAGAGGGCTGCCGCTTACAGAGCGGGGATGCAAAGGCAGCGCTTTAGGAGACGTCCTTCATTTTAAAAGTCTCATTTTGGCCAAATTAGACATTTGAAAAGAAACACACGCCCTTTGGGGCGCCGCCTTCACTGCACAAACCTGAGGATGACACCATGGGTTAAAAAAGGCACACTTGAGCTTACACTTACACCCCTAAAGTGGACACGGGGTTATAAAGGAGCAAACTGCGTCCCTCGGTCTCATGTTTTGATAGTTTTTGAATCTCGTCCTCTGACTTTAAAAAAAATGACGCGGTTCCACTCCCCTTACTGTTGCGCGTTGCATGGCGTGCTGCAGAATAATGGGAGGAACCTCGGCGTCCCGGTTCGGGCCCCTCAGACAGACAGAAAAACAAAGACATCGCAGGCCGGACCTCCTTCCTGTGGCTCGGGTCAAGCTGCGGGAGATCGGACTGTTCCTTCCAGCGGCTCCTGGACTCCCGACTCGCCGTGCGGAGACGTGACCCCGAGGTCTCACAGCTGCAGCCGCTGCACCCGCCACCGGCTCGCACTTCCACCCGGACGCTAATCTTTGGTGCGGGAAGCTGAGCGCAATGCTTCCAATCACTTATTCTGGCACTCAACAACAACAACAGTGTAAACTTCATCGCGCAGAGCTCACCAGACTTTGAAGAAAGTTTACTTTGCACATAATTCTATTGTTTGTTCCCGATGCTGCCACTTCCAACTCCATACAGAGGGAGAGGAGACAAATCTCCAGTGAGAGATGCTTTTTAAGATCTACCGTGGAACATCAGGAATTCAATACAGTGGGGTATTTTAGCAATCATGGGAGATCTTTTGATCTAGTAAATTAGATTTTAATATATTCCTTTGATTTATGGTTTTTTCAGTCTCATTAAAATGCACTTAAAATGCAACTCAGCAAAGATATGTCTTTCTTTACCTCCTTTTCAACTATCAGTTTTGCTTTATACAAGATTCCACCTAAAATCACCACGGTATCAACATAGTCACTCGCTATCGTCGCGTCTCCCCGGAGGCAAGCGCATGTTCCAAATAACGACAACGATACAACAACACGTTGAGGAAAACATGACAAACCAAACCTCAGGAGCCACACACACACACGTTTGGTTTGCATGCCCTGTAAATGTGGCCAACTCACGTCTGCGATGATGCACGGTTGATGCTGCGGTTCCAGAGACGACCAATGAGGGTGAGGCATCTAACAAGGGCGCTGAATGACAGAGTTGTCACCTTTTCTCCACTGCGTGCTCTCACGGTCGAAGCCCCCCACACCTCCCCCCCTCCCCAAACCACATGTGCGGTTCTTTCTGCTCATTGGAGAATGTGGCACGTATAAACTCAAACAGTCGCAAGCCACTCAAACGTAAATGGCGCTTATAAAAAGACAAGCGGGAAAATAAGAGGGTAACTACGGCGTTGTGTTTAGGACGTTACTGTTGCCATAGACCGTCGGTGTCCCGCATGGATTATCAGTGAGGGACGGGCTCCGCTTGAAAAAGGACCTTCCCGCCACTTCGAAGCGGCGAGGAAACGTTTGACGGCCTCGTTGGGAAGAGCATGGGCGTCAGGAGAAGACGGCGCGGCCTTAAGCCGCTCTGTTCCCCCCCGCTCAGCCACATGAGCGGGGGGGAACAGAGCGTGTGCTGAGTGGGCCAAACCGAGTGGCTTACCACCAGAGGTCCCAGTCAAGGGCAGGACAGTTGAAAGGTCACCGCTAGCAGTCCTGCTATACAAACAGCGGCTCAGCGAGTAACACATTCACCCTCCGAGCTTTCCTCCGTCTGCTGGAGGGCTTCGACAGCACTGACGTTGCTGATAGCCACCGATATTAGTCGATAGCTAGTCGAGGTTTTTATTGCAGTATCTGGGGCGTTTATTTATAGAGACAGTGTTTCCCCTACCATTATAACAGGGGAGCGCCCCCTCCTTCAAATTACCCCTCCACCCCTGAAAAAGTCTGGAATTAAATATAAAGAATGATCTCACGCACGGCAGCTCCACACAAACACGTGCACAAATATGTCCGTGTATGCGCACACGTGGCGCTCGCACAGGCGGGCAAACAGCACCAGCGGACCAACTACTACCCCTTCCCATCGGCCAAACCGCCCCCCTCCCCCCCGGAGTTGTAAAACTAGAGGAAACACTGTAAGTAACAAGTAACAACGCATCCGCAACGACATCCATTAATTTACTTAATCATATTTAAAAAAAGTTAAGGTAGAAAAGTCCTATTCATCAAGTTGTTGCCCCCCCCCCCCCCCCCCCTGCATGACTACAGCGCATGAAGACATTGTTTAACACAGGCAGCACATGCAAACACAGGAACTCAACTCGGGACCTGTTGGCAGTGAGTGCGGACCGAGGCCCACAGTGACCTACATAACATTAACCAAACAGAAGAGTGAAAAACACGTTTTATACAAACGTGACTACAATGATCTAAAGTTTTCTGCTTTCAAGTTACAGTTCAGGTTTGATTAATAGTTTTCTGTACACCAACCCCCAGCTATGTGTTACAGAGGTTTTTTTCTCTTCGCTTTACGGGGGGACGGTCGACAGTTAACTGCGGTCAAAAGAATTATCTGCCAGGCTCAAGATTCTGCATCCAGCCTCCAGGTCTAACAGGAAAACGCTGGAATCTCCATATTGATGATAGCGCGCCAATAAACAATGAATCATGTTACTAAGATGCTCAGCAACCTTACTTTTGTTTTCGTTTTGAGAAAACACCAGTTTTTCGAGTAACTGCACAAAGAGAAATGGAAGACAATTGTTAATTTAAGAGAAAGAAAGGGTCTCCAACTTCCTACATATATATATATATACATTTATATTTGTCTATATTTATGCAACCATTCTACCGTTTAGGTTTCTTAAAAAGACGTAGATCGTCAACCAAGAAAGAAACTGTAATGTTTGCATTCTTCATTTTAACAGCACGTTATGCTGGCTTTAACATTAAGGGTGCAATCCACATTATTTAAATAAAGCCCAAATGCTGAAAAAATGGCTTCAAAATAATAAAAAGAAAATCAGTATGAGTCATTTGTAATTTCAGAGAAAAATGTGCAGTATAAAAGATCCTCTTGGCTGAACAAACAGCAAAAAAAACAAAAAAACACTAGCCCTTTCATCGGATCAAGCATGTTCGGCTATCTCTTATTTTACACTCGATACATCCTTGGCTTTCAGCTTTCTGCTGTTTTTGTCCTCCACGGAAAAAAAATGTCCTGAGAGGAGGAGAGTGGAGGAGATAGACTTTCACTCAGTGATTCAGAGGCATCGTGTAAACGCCAGCATTCTCCTTCTGACAACCAGCGTTAATTGCAGATCCGACTCGCCCACACACACTCCACATTTCTCCTGGAAGGAGAAGCTGAGACACTGAGATTGAAGTGGGATGAGGAGTGCAGTAAAAGATGCTGCAGCTGCCCGTTCCTCACACCGTCGCCACCTCTTATTTCTCCCCTTTCACCGGGAACTCGTGCTGAGACGCTACGCACACACACACACACACACACACACACACACGCAAACACAGCGTGTAACAAGGCTAAAGCACCTACTAAACAGTGGCAGTCGTCGTGTATATGCGTCCATCCATTTAACTCCATCACTGCATCGTTGATGAAAAGATGCCGGGTGGAATGGGATGGATGTTTCCTGAAAGCTGTGTGTGTGTGTGTGTGTGTGTGTGTGTTTGCATAGTGGAGAAGGGAGAACATTTGGGGTGTCTGAGGTGAGAGCAACAGTTCACTGCATGCATGAGAGAGACCTTCGTGCCGCATATTCATTCCTTCTTGCTAATGCACAACATAAATTGTTGAAACGACATTCATTTTCAGCAGCGCAGGAAGAATCCCTCATCCACACATCAGACATAAGAGCTCACGTGACGCGGATCATGAGCAACAAGGCCCATTACTGGCGAGGCCAGAGGCAGCACAGAAGCTAATGACTGCAGATTGAAGGGTGTTTTACTGCTTCGCTGTAGAAATCTAAGGCAACCAGCTGGTGTGGTAATGTACATGCCGTTAGAGCATTTAATGAACAGTGAAAGATACAAGCATGCAGAGAAACTGCTGCAAAAACTTGTGTCCCTGAAGAATTCCCTTAACAGGGAAATGTGTCGTCGGATCGTAACTGAGGGATATACATGTACTTAAAAGCAGTACATTATTCACTACAGGCAAAAAGGCAAATACTTTATTTTTAAAACTTGTGAGCAAATACACAGCTTGTATGCACGGTGGTTTAGTTTGACCAATTGCACGTCACGGGCCGCCACACGGAAATCAAATTTTTGAAAGAGAAGTGAATAGAGCGCAATTTCAAGTTATGGAGGCTGTATTTTCTGCTGCAACTGAATATAGTCTTCTTCTGTACGATAATAATGAGATACGCACAGCGTATTAGCAGCCACTGGAAACCATTAGAGGTCATGTTACGATGTCCACTGCCCACTCTGCGAGGGGGTTAAGGTCACGAGAGTCCCACAGACTCAAAGAACCAGCTGACAGCAAGGATCCTCTCTGTTACCAAACGGACCATAAAGCTTGACCGAAATCGACCAGAGTCCTTCAATACAACACCACGTGTCATGTGTCACTTCGATTCACCCGAGGAGAAACATTTCAGCCGTATCGTTTAGTTTTTTTAAACCAGCAGTCAAACCCCTTCCATGAACTAAATGACTGACTGGTTTACTTTATAAATCTGGAAAACTAAACTTTTAGTGTACTTTTCAAGAGCACGAGGGCCTGATTCACTGCGTGTCATGTGCCGGTATAACATGATCGTGGGCTCGGAGACATGCAGCTACTTGTCGCAGGCAACTCTTCTTCTGGTCGGATTGAGAATGTTGCTCATACACAGACATCAGTGGCAACAACATGTGACGGCAATACGCGGAGCGGAACGATGACAGCGCGCACAGGCGCACCAACACCATCTAAGATTTCAGGGCCATTACCAAAAGCGGACGAGAACCAAAATGATGGGGAATATAAGACCGAACATTTAGTGTATTTTTAGGAATAAGAGTACCGGCTAGGTTGACGTGTTTCCAGAAGCTTTTGATCATGTGCCTGCGTGCGCTTTGCTGTAAACCTCTGCTCCTGTGAACTGTAGCCTGCTCTCGTTGTGATGGGCCGACTTTGTTATTATTATTATTATTATTATTATAAAACACATTAACTGCCATTTTACTAAAAACGACGCGCCTCGTTTAACAAAGTTGCCGTTTGACGACTCGAGTTTTAAAGACTCCCACATGGACCATCTCTGTGAATCCAGTTTAGGGCTTATCCCCCCCCCTACTCCCCCACACTCCCGCGGCGCGTTGCCGTTGACGCCGATTCCCGTAAAAGTTTCTCACAGTTGACCGATGTCGCCCCTTTTCCACGACACTTGTCCGTCTCACGTCCCACGCGACCGGCGTTAAATTGCCCGCGAAAATTGCCATTTGTAGCCCTGTCTCGTCAACAACCTCGCGGCCCGGAGAAAGAGAGATACGTAGAGAGATAAAGATAACGTCTCCGGTCTCCCTAATCCCCCCCCCACCCCCCTCCTCACCCTCCCACCTCCCCTGTACGTCTCCCTCTTTGCGCTCTCCTGCTCTCGCGCGCCGGGGCCACAGTGCCGCTGTCGCGCTCCGCAACATTGTTTCTATTTCCGTTACTCACCTTTACTCCGAACTCGGTCGCCGTGTATAGACACTCTATATCGGTGGCTCCAGTGGATAAATGTAATTTCAGTTCACCATTACGCGCTGACTGCTATTTTAGGGGGGGGGGGGGAGCTGACAAACTCAGAAAAAGGCAGTCTCCCTCTTGTCAGCGACGGGCTCCTCCCCTTTTATGACGAACTGTCCTCTCTCGCTCCCTCGCTGTCTCTCTCTCTCTCGCGCGCGCTCTCTCTGTCTCTCTCTCACGCACGCACGCACACACGTCAGAACGTTAGAATAAGTGTTACACATGTAAATAAAAACGTAAAAAACACAAATAAAGTGAGAGTACATCTGAGGCTACTTAAGTTGTGCCATATTTAACTGTTCGTAGCTTTTACGCGACGTTTTCTGTTGTTGTTCTGCTGTCGTTCGACTCGTGTCTTAATCATTATAACAACAACTTTTTTTCCAGACAAGCCCTGGGGATGAGTCAGTTCCAGCATAAAACAGACTAAACTATGGCAAGAAGAACTACAAAAACACACATTTACAACCTTCTAAATCATAGACAAGAACGATATGTTTTCTTCAAGACTGACTTAACATTAGGATAACTTACTTTCCATAATGACTTGGCCTCATCACGTTAGACACACGTGTGACGTCACAAGACAACAGCGATGGAATTTGGTTTAAAGGGCACTTCCCGTACCCAATAAGCATCGTCAGCATCTGTTGAGCAGCCAATTAAAGGGTTGAGGCGGGACCAGGGTGGTTTGCGCATGAGCGTGTCACGTGTATGAGCAGGATCATAGGAAGGGACTGTCTACACTGGCGTTTGGAAGCAGGTGCGTTAGAAATTAAACACAATTATCATCCTCTGTTTCAGTTTTTTTTATATGAATGGCAGACACGTGTGGCCAGTTTTAGATCGAGTAACTACATGCACATGGGAACATTTTATAAATAAATCTGGCAGTTCAGTGGCAAGTTAACAGGATCACCTGTTCCACAAACGTCATGAAATGTGTTACAAAGTACTAAGGCACATTTATTTCATTTTTTTTCAAGAATTTAAAATTAAAAACGACGTAAAGGTACATTCTTTTGACACCTAGTTATTGTTGCTTAAGATTGCATTCATGTTTATAAAATAATAATATAATAATAATAATCATTTTTGTACAAATCTAGAAAAAATCTAATATAGCAAACACAAAAGGGCTAAATTTGCCTCCCTAATAACTTTTTTTCCCCTTGGTAGTTTGCCTACATTTTGCATACAGTTCCTTTGTTTACTCAAGTCAAATGTTTATAGCAGGGCTTTGAAGTACACGGCAGTAACTATTCTTTTGAAATGAATACTTCCACTTGAGAATTCCTCCTCTAATGGCATCCTTTTACATTACGCTGCATGCTCACTGAAGTAGGGAAGGAGTTGGTACAAAGCATGGCTCCTGCTGGATGTAGCTCATTTGGTTCAGTCTGGTCTCTGGTGTATTGTGCTAGCTTTTTAACCAGTTAGTTCAAGTCCCAAAGGAAAAGTCCTCCTCATACTCCTCAGGGCTCTGGGACAAGGAGTCAGAACAGTCTTTTATGGATTTTAATACCTGTCAAGTTCCTGCATTACCTACAACTATATATAACGTATTACATTAATTAATCACACATGCACATGCATATGTTATTTTTCTCAAAGTGGCCACAGTAATGCTTTGTTAGTTTTACTCCCTTCTGCGTCTCATACCCACATCAGACCTTTAAATCGAGCCCTAGGATTGCAGCTACATTACAGGACAATAAAGACTCATACAAACATTTAATTTGGCCCAAATTGGCGAGCTTCCTGCCTGCCCACCTGCCCACGTACCTTCCTGCACACATTCTGCCAGTGCACTCATTGTTCTTTGGAGGAGTCTTCCACAAATTGCTAGTTTAACAGCTGTCAGTACCAACAATAGACATCTCCGTTATTTGTGTTCATAATGATAATTGTCGGCCAGTGGCTTTGGGGCGATGTCTAAAGCCTGAATGAAGCCTGTTTCAGCGTTGCTGACTTGACGACTTTCTTCTTTAATTTAGCTACTTTCAGAGGTAGGGCTGACCGTATTAGCCAAAGACACGAGTCTCCCAAAGTCTCAAACCCAAACTGTTGTACAACTGGTTTAGACTGAACAGGGACAAGTTTGCTTCCATGAAATTAAGCTCACAAGTAAATGAAAGCTTGTTAAGGATTGTGAGGTACCTTGTTGATTCTCTCGTGGCAATAAAATGTAATGTTTGTACCTGGATTAGGGTTGGAATAAAGTTTAAATTCAGAAAAATCTGGCATATCCTTTTCAATAAAAACTTTTTTCTTGGTTTTAGGGGTTCAGCCAATCCTCACTCTCGAGCGCCATTTTATGTTTTACCCATTTTGGCTTCAGAGCCTATAAAGCTGGCAATCATTTCCTCCTGGGTTCAGTAGGATCCACCAAGGCCAAGAAATGTGCAGAGCATTACATTTTTCCTTTAAAACTTTTCTCAGAATTACAGAGATAAAACTTTTTTTATCCGGTGTCTCCATAACTACCCAATCCAGATTTAAGCAAGTTTAAACTAAGAATATTGAGGCACATAATTATCCTGTGATAAATTTATGACAGATAGGTTCCCCTGATGTCTGAAATAGCACTGATTTCTAAATGCAACAGCCTAAAGCGATATTGGTAGCCTCCTCTGATACCTTCCCTTCAAACCAATGTTCACACCATTCATTCTGGTGCAACACCATGTGAGTGTGTGATTCTAATAATTAAGCAAAATCTAAAAATGTTCTCCCGTTATCTTATACTATATGGCCCAAAAGTGAAGGCCTATTTGCGATATTATTTGCTTAAGAATTATTATTTAAGAACTTTTTTTCTAACGAGATGTTATTGTCATACACATGCGTGGTATTCTGCACTCTCCTCTGCATTGTGAGCGACGATAGTCACAACAACCAAGAATTGGACACAAGCCGTCTCCCAGCTGTTTTCTTGGAGTGTTTTCAATCAGTGAAGTTTCTCCTGCGAGGTGGTTCTTACGGAGTTCACACTGACGCCAACTGACAGTGTGGATCCAATTTGCTCTCAGCATCTCCTTTAGCAGCAAGTTTGTGTTGACATACAACCCTGACTCCCATTTCCCCCAAATTATGCTCACAGTAAAACAGTGATTTTAGCAAAAATTACAAGCAACAGAAAGATCAAGCGGGGATTTACACAATCCGATCATCAAGTTTCACCTCTACATTACGCTTACAGGATATGTGGTGGAATCATTTCTCAAATCCACACAATCACACAAAATATACAATCTTGTGCTAGATTCAATGTAAGAAAAAAAAACAATAGTGTTAATTGGCATCACAGTTCCATCATGTGCAAGGAGTCAAGACCCGTCCTGACACCTGTGTCTCACCTGTTTCACCTTGTTGTTCACAGAACCTGCTGTTTCAATCTCGACTCCCCCACTCCTCTCTTCCTCTGCGTCTGTCTACAACACTTCCTCTTCTTTCGGCGGCCTTTGTTTCACTCTGTCCATTGATTTACCTCAAAGCCAGACCAGCTGGCTTCGGGATGCTTCCTTCGGAGACCTAAGAGGCCTGTCTTTGCTGTTCCTCGGGTCGTCCCTTGGTCTCTCTGAAGGCGGAGAGTAAGGGGGGGGGTGTGAAAGGTAGGTCCCCAGATGGACATAGACATGTCAGGCATGCGTTGTGTGACGGGGCTGGGCTTCGCTCTCTGGAACAGCCACAGCTGTCAGTCATAACTCCAGAAAGTGGTGAAGATTTTTTTGTTCCTCACACAAAAGTGTGGGAGGAAAAATATTTTTATATCTTGGTTTATAGTCAAGTAAACCTTCAGAAACGCAAGGTAATCTTACATAGATTGCATCGTTTTCAAAACATTATCAAATTACCATGTGAGTTAGATTGTCTTTTTTTAAACTATAGGTGAAAATCTAGTTTGTATGACAGAAAAAGTGATGCATTTCAACAAGTTACATGCCAACTAACGGTTTGTTCCAGCAGGCCTTTGATGCCTGACAGCTGGCATTTCCAACATTGCAGCAGACCACAAATAGACCCAGACACTCTTTCTCTCCAATTAAAAAAAAGGAACTAAAACAGTCGTCTCATGCAGCAAGCTTTATTAGGCTATATAAGTCAAGTTTGATCTACGATACGATAGCGGGGAAAGAAATCGTTTTTTATTTTGTAAATGAGAAAAGCACAAACAGATCACGGAGTCACACAACTTGAGACAGCAGTCTGACCACCGAGCTCTGAAATAACATTTCATTATCTGAAGCTCATTAAAACAGGCTTTCTGAAAAGCTCTCAACACTTCTCACCAATCTCTGGTCTGCCACACAATACGCGTTCAGTCCGGAGACAAACACTACCAACAAATGCCAATCTGCCAAATGGGACTTTTCAGATAACGACTATGAAATATAAAGTACCCACTACTTTGCATTGTGAGTTCCTTACAAGAGCTCCAGTTAATAAAACAGATCTGCAAAGTAGTGGTCAAAATAAATTAATACAAAAGTATGCGTTATTATAGTCTGAGGGGAACACAGCAATAAGTTGGATGATCACGATCAACATCTAAAAATACTCCATGTCTCACCTTTTGGATCTCGCCTCCCTTTGTCCACTGTAATTAAAAGCAATCGCATAGAATAGCATTCGACTGTTAATGTGAGCGAATGACACTCGAAATGAAATGAAATCCCTCATGTTGTCAGTTCGCTGAGGAAAGTGGCGCAGATGACACAGAGCTATGAGATCTCCAGTGAATGTGGGTCAGAAGAGTGTCCAGTTATAAAAATGTCCTTTACAAACCAAGGCAATGCAGTTTTGGTGTATTTGTTATTCAGGTTTAATGACGGACGAGACTTCTCAAATGTTCTGTGAGGTCTTTCATCTTGTTTATATCTCACTTCTGTACAACTTTGACACGGCGCGGTAGGTTTTGTTGAGCGTCTGAACTCTTCCCGAGGCAGAGGAGACAGCACAAAAGGTCCTTATGATGAGTTGATGATCTCTCTTGAGATTACGAATCTCTTGGGTTTCATAAAGTAGTCTTCTCTGTTTGTCGCATGCTGAATGCTCATCATCTGCAAGGTGGAGTGGATGGCTTGATGAGCCCCTTTTCTCTCCTGCAGATGTACAGAGATCTGCTCTTTAATTATCTCCAATATTCACACCAGCCTATAGCTCCATTTATAAAACGTAGTCTCCGCCGTGCTGAGCTCATTAAAGATTGAACAAGGTCAGGAATGAAACTGCTCTTACCATTATTCATTTTGTCCCTAATTTCAAGTATTATTTAATTAATCACCTGAAATGGCTCGAATAATTCAAAATGTCATAAGTTCCAGGGAGATATTAAAGGTTTTCATATACTTACAAACACACATTTCTTTTGTGAGCGAAATGGAACAGCGGCATCGGTAATGTCTGTGATTTCACTCATTAACAATGAACAACAGCAAAAAGAACATTCATGATGCATTTTCTGGCTTTTTAGGGATAAAATGTTGATGTTCTATGAGCCATAAGGATCATTATGCATTTCACTGTCGGCCAATTTCACAGATTTTGTGACGATGATTGCATCATAGGCAAAAACCTCGTTGTGTGTGAGTGTGTGTGTTGGTGTGTGTGTGTGCGTGTGATTTTTTGACAACCCTCAAAGCCAGTCAGCAGGTGCCATCACTTCTCATTCCCACCCTTTACAGTGTAAAGACATGCTGAGGACGAGCAGGATCAAGGGAGACTGCCAAAGGAAATGTGTGGGAGTACACTCTATAATTTCTGCTTCTCAGCCAGTTCTTCTTGGCATTTTAGCAGCTATTCCACATAAAGCTAATGCTACCATAATTCAGTTTGTCAGACTATGGGGCATTAAAGCTAAATCTATTTGAATATACTGTCACTGTTTAGAAGAAGCGAGGTGTTCTTCACTGTAATCCAAATGATGCTTTTTTTTTTTTTTTCCACTGTTGACCTTTTTAACTGATCGTTGGCACACTGATGAAACCGAACAGAAAGTACAGTGGTTCCAATTATTTTCAAAACACACAACTATTAAATCCTCCCAATTACTATTATGCTGCTGGCTTTTAGAGACGAGCACAATATAAAATGCATATTCCCTCACAAAGCTCTGTCACTGCCCGGTTGAAAGCAACCCTATCACACAATTGTAGGTAGTAGGAACCCGGTTCCCTCACTAAGCATTATGACTCACAGCGGCGCGTAGAGCTGCTATCCCACTCTAATCCACAAGAGATAATTTGGTATTCATGTTTTACAAATGTGCTTGAGAAAAATCCCTAAATCTTTTTGGCAAGTGCAGTCGAGAAAGTCGCGCAAGCATGTCATCCGCCATGAAAAGGCAGCGGGACGGAGGAAAGCGGGGCTTTGTCTCCTGACTTCAGCCTGCCAGACACGGCCCATCATCAGCTTTCATTGTAGCAGACTTTGTCTTTCCAGTAGTTGGTTTTCTCAAAAGGTAAACAGAGGCTTGACTCAGTGGGGCACCTGCAGTTTCCCTTCCAACAGGTAATATATTTGCACGTCAGGCCTGCTCGTCACAGATTAAACATGCTTTGTGTGGGATGATTTATGGGTGCGATGTTGCGCTAGGTGCACTTGGCTGTGAGGTGCTGAGGGTTTGATGGCTCCGAGGGGGTAGAAGGTGGGGCGGTGGGCGTCAGGTTTGACTTACAGGAAGACTGATCTGTAGCAGCTCCGAGGGTGCCCACTGCAACACACTCCTCAGTCATTAATCACTCACAGACTCGGAGCGCGGAGAGCTTTGTCTTCTCCTGCTCTTCACACGAGCGCTACACGCTGTCACCATCCTGAGAAAAAAAGCTTCAGAACAACTATCAAGGAGCAAGAGAAACCGCTGGTGCCTTTTTGAAACTACGGGGCGTGTGTGTATTCCCACGGAGAAGTTGCAACACAAAGGAGGACGCCCCACTCATAGTGTCTGCAGTCAAGAGAGGAAAAAGAAAAAGCTAAAACAGATCCTAATCCTACACTTGGACAAGTTGCACAAGTATGCTATGGTCTTTATCTAGACATTGTCTTACTGTAGTGCCAACGTTTGCCTTTTGCTCTTCCCAACCCTTCCTTCATAGGTTATCTTAATATACAGGATCAAGATCATTCACCACCCTTACTAAGTAACGGCTGAGTCAGCAAGCAGCGCAGCTAAAAGCATGTTGATTTATAATCCAGAAAGAACGGCTGACCGTTGATGCCCCGCTTCCTACTGATCCCACACACTGCTTCCTGTCTGAAGTAATTCACCGAAGGAGTAGTATTACATTACATAGTACGCAAGTGTGACAGGGGGACTCTTACCTAGCGAACGTCCAGAAAATAAAATGATGGACTCCTGGTTGTTTGCCATCACTTCATCATTTCATCCTATAAGTTATTTGTGTTTTGTTAAGCCCTGCAATGGTGAAGTGCAGCCCTTTCAAACAGTCAACTCCGTCTTTGTCTCTCCGTGATTGTTGCCTTGAATCAAAAGTCTATCAACATTAGTCCTTGTCTAACGCAAAAAAACATTCCTAGTTTTCATGGAGTTAGTAGGAAGTGGTAGCGATATGTGGCAGGAAGTAAAGACATAAAAGAGATAAAACTGTTACTGGTTACAGTGATGCCACTAAATTCTAAGTCCTGATCAAATAAATACTTTAGTTAAGCATTAAAGGACAACCTACAAGTTATCTGGTACACTCTGATCCAAAGCATCTTGAACCCTTTTTTTTCTCTGCCTTCCAGTGTGTCCTCTGCTCCCTGAATCTGTGACATTTTTACTTCAAAATATAATATATTTTCCTCACACTGAAATATGAGCTCAAATATGCGTTTCTGCACTAGTCATCTCATAAACAGTTCATTTCTAAATGTAAAACTAGGTGGTCAGGAAAGGGAATAACGATCTGTCAAAACAGCGCTCAGGTCCACAAAGCGGGCTTTCAGTGCGGAGGGGCCGGTATGTAAAGTATATAATTGCGCGCACTGTTTAACATTTATTACATTCAGTACACCATTGCGGTTTGTTTGTCGTAACATACCGGGCAAACAGAGTTAATGTGTGCCTTAGCAAATATTTGCAGCACTATATCAAATTCAGCTGCCGAATTAGGATATCAGAGAGGCCAAACAGGGTCGTGTTTGAAATAACAGAGTCGTTGGGGCATCCGCTGCTCCGCACACAGATTGCCCTATCACACGAGTTGCTGAAGTGTTTGCACACAGAGCTTTGCCGCCGGCAGGCTTACATATCACACTGTGCCTTATTAAGAGCTTTAACAAAATCTGGCTTTCACCCCCCCCCCCCCCCAAACTCAGCCACCAGTCCGAGGGCAGCCGTCTTCTTCAGGACCTCGGTTTGTACGCAGCCCCGAATAAACAGCGAGTCTCCTAAACGGTTTGGGGGCAGTGTGCGTGTGCTCGACAGATAAAAGGCGGCAATGCAGATGTTATTGCGCCGCTGAATAACTCATGGCAGAAACGGTCTGAAGGGATATGTTTTTTTCCCTTTAACTGGTGTAGGAGATCAGACACACTCAGCTTTATTGGATGTCATGCCCTGAAGTGATTCGATTTTATCTTTCAACATATTGCACTACCCATTTGGATGTGCACCACAAAATCCCATTATTCCAATAAAATTCAGAGAGCGACTTGTATTCAAAAAGTTTTTTTCCCCCTAGAAAAATGTCCTTTACAACCACGTATTATATGGTACAGCTGGCAGACAGACAAGGCCTTTATTTTCATGCTTAAGTAACGAGTGGCGGTCCATGGGAGTGAACCAATGACCCATGAATTGATAATCTCCAGCTGCACGCTGACCCGCTAAAATGACTTCAGCGAAATCCTATTCTGGGTGTAGCCCACAACTCCTGTCCTATTCCTTCAGTCACCAAAATAGAGGAATTCATTTTATTATAGCACGCTGGGAATTCCCCCCCTTGCATTTCCGCCGCAGCTCTTGACCTCCCGCTCTCCATTGTACGTGCGAGGAGAGAGAGAGAAGGTCCGGGGCCACAGTAGCCCGCGCAGCGCTGCACCCGGCTGACAGATCGCCTCGCCGTGCCCTCGCCTGCTCCGTCTGCACTGCGGCTCCATTGTTCCGCCCTCTCAGGCCGAGCCGCGTGGCAACTCCACACCATTGTGCCTGACAGACCTGCAACCTGATATGGTGGCAGCAGGCGCCGCCGCCCGACTCCCCCCGTCCCTCTGGGATGCTCAGTGTACATGGGTGTGTGCGACTCAGGATTTACTCAGAAAACACTTCTGGTTATAAACATAACCACAAGAAAAGTGTAAATAACGTCAACAACTTAATCTCAACGAGGGGCTTTTAGCAATCAGAACCATGCAGGTGGTTCACTGTTGCTTTATCCAAACCTGGGACTCCAGTACAGCAGGACGTATGTGTAAAAAGGCCCGACGCTCCCATTTAGCAGCAAGCTACACTCTCGCAGTCACATCTTCAATGCAACAAGCGGAAGACTGACATCTTATCTCACCTCCACAGAGAAATGGAAAAAAAAAAAAAAACCTGAGCCTGAAGAAGCCAAAAGCACAGACACAACACAACAGCACAATGTACATCAAAGCAAGCCCCAACCAAGCTGAGCATGCCGGTTGTGTGTCGCTAAGGAATACTCCTCTTTTTATGTAACACACAGATGATTAAAGAGTTCAACACAGCAAGCAGACTAATGACTCCGCTGGGTTGCAGGGGAACTCGGGAGAGAAGAAGCAGGGGCGTCTGGAGAATACTTGCCGAAACAGGGATAGGTTCTAAAATATACAAATTTATTCATCAGAAAGCAGTGTTTTTATGTCATTGATGTGTGCGCATGTGAGCATGTGCAGGTGGCAGAGAGTGAATGTGAGCAAGGAAGGCGGAGGGGGGGAGATAAGGGGGAAGAAGAGATAGGGAGTCTGATAGTATCAGCCCTCTTTGAGCAAAAAAATATCAAGCAGCCGGTTACAAGCACCCTAAAAAGAAATTGCGAATCCATGCGAAGCCATAGTGTTACCATCACTTTCTGCATCTTTGCATTTTCTCCAATAATTGAATGGATATTTTACATGTAATTAATAGTTTATCTTGAACTATTTGAACAGGTCTGAGGGGAGTTTTTTTCTTTGGTTAATGGAACATGGTCTCAACACATGTCAGATTGTTTTTATTCCACTGGATAAATGGACACCATTGAGGCCCTTGTAAGAGGTGACAAAGTGATGGATGGCTGTGCGCTCTCCGGGATGAAGTGCAGGAATTATTGACAGTCTCTATAGGAGGAGGAATTATTGACCACTACCTAGTGGCAAAGGGTAATCAAATGAGATTAACAAAAAAACAAAACATTTTCCGGCATAGAACGTGTAACATTTGACCCTTTAACATCAGGAGCATAAAGATAAAACTTCTATCAGCAGCCACCTGGTGGGGGTTACGTCTCGATAAAACACTGAGAAAATAGGCTTTCATAAAACCGCACATTCATTAAACAAAAATTGCATCAACAGCCATTAAAATGACTCAAAGCTCAAGTGTTGCCTTCTTTTCCCATGACGAATACATTATATTATAGTCAATTAAAGCAATTCAAATTAACAGCTCAACACACATCTCAAAACCCCCCAAACTGGTAGCCAGCGTCCCTCAAAGGAAACGTTTTGTATTTGTAAGCTGTGTGACTGTTGTGATCGTCTGTCTGCGTCTCCCTCTGTCAGCCATCCATTTTCTATACCTGCTCATCAGAGTATTGGGAGGCTGAAAGCTGGCCCACACATTGCGCGAATTGGGAGAGTTATTGTTACCTTGTTTGATGGATGGTGTTTTTATTGTTCCATCTATGCAATCAATACATATTTATCTTTGTTAAACCTGCGCGTGTGAATTCAAATGTTTGTCTTGAACAAGTGCACCTTGAATTCCCCTCTATTGTTGACATCCTTCTGACGCTGTTGCAAACCATTGTGCCCTGAGAGGAAACGCATTTCCTCCGTATATTAAGGTGCTATTTTTACAGGTAGCCAGTAGACTAGAATAAGATACAGGGTGATACGTTAAAAAGGAACACAAACTATTTAGAAAAATGGCAATAATTAAACAAAGTAGTACCAGGTGACACTGATGAATGATGTAAATCGTGACATGGCAAGTTATAGAACAAACCTAGAATTTAAACATAATACAAAACACTCTGCCAGTACAAAATGGCTTTAATTCCACTTAATATGTATTGAATATACAATCATTTTTTCAAGAGTGACAACTTTTAAATACAAATCTTTTTACTTGTCCATATAAGATCTCATTCCATCTGATTCCATTCAAATAAACTCAATCTAGAGATTGATTAATTTCCGATGCATATCCACAAGAGAGCTTTGCCCCCCCGGCACCTCTCTAGGCCTCTTTTAGAAATCCAACATAATACCCAGAACATACATCCTTTTAGGGGAAGAGATGCTCATCCCTGGATACGGCATTGAAATAGTAAATGCAAATCCACGGTTACTCCCCGTGCGTGCCATCCAGCAGGGATGACAACATAAACAATGGTGCCGATAGTTGTTCGAACCAGTGGCACGTTGCTACAGTATTGTTGGGATTAGCATGGTAATCTCAAGGCCCCAAAAGATCAATGTAGATCAGATAGATACGTATTTGTTACTATATCACGGAACGCACCTCCCTATTATCCTGGACAAGCAGGTTGATATATTAAGTTGACCAAGAAATTATAAAAGAGACAATGCAGAGGAGGATCATACCCAAGAAAAGACTGAGGAAGAGGAAAGAAAAATAAGAGCTTGTGTTCGTCTGGACGGGCAGAAGGCCTACAGAGCTTGGCAGGAGTCCCGCTTCTGACAGCAGCTGTGGCCTCAGTTTTATATCTTAAGGTGATGCCTTGACTCCGCACCAGCCCCTCCATCTCAAGCTTCCGTGTTTTCAATCAGAGGGGACCATGAATTATTGTCAGCAGTAATCACAGCTGTCCATTGCGGGCCTGCTGAGGGGTTCCGAGCTGTCCTGGTGCATCTAGTCACTCTGCACCGTGGCACCTCGGATATGGGCACTGAGAAAGACCCGCAAGCGGTCCAAGGCACAACACAAAAGTTTAAAAAGAGGTTCTGTTTACCCAAGAACCCGAAGCAAATGAAAACGATCTGCTGTATGAGACCATTGAAGTCCCACTTAAAGGAATAGTTCACCTCGAAATGTGAATGCAAATTCAGTCATGAAACATCTATTTCTATGGATGCTAATATTTAACTTTGCCATCAGCCTTCACCTTTTTTCAGCTCCATAAAAATTGCAAAGATCATTGTCCTTGCACCAAGAAATACATGAACGAGGCGAATTGAATCCTTGTTCTCCTCAATAGTTTAGAAGGAAGCTCACTAATGTTTATTTTTCATTCTAAATTCGGTTCTGGTGATAAGGGGGCGAGTTATTAGCTAGTGAATATTACACTTTTGGTAAACAATATATTTTATTTTATAATTTAACAAAATGACAGACTGTACATCTGTGATCAAACACGATTCTTCTTCTTTTTGTTTCTTCTTCGTAGTTTCTTTTCATTCTATCCGTGAATGAAACGTGAGACTTTTCACTAAACGCTGGCACAGCCCTCCTCCCTTAAGTCACACAGCAGACAAAGTGGGTTTCCCCCTCTTTCTTCAGTCCGCAAAATTCATCTGGCTCCCTTGGCAAGCTTCCCGGGTAATTGTGGCACGCCTTGTGTTTTTCACGACAGCACTGTTATTTTGCTGTGAAAACTCTCGGCATGGGGTGGCACACCCACCTCTGGCAAGCCACTGCTGTCACAGCCGATCAGCAGAGAGCAGCCTTCTCTTTCAATTAGCCTTGTCTGTCCGAGAACGGGGCCAGGAGCACCAGGCGCAGCAACGCGGGCACCCGGCGAAGGAACCGGCGAGGAGAGCAGGTGGGAGGAGACGGGAGAGCTAGAGTAAGTAAGCCCCAAAACTCCAAACTGGGACTGAAATACTCCTCCACTGCTGTGTTCTAAGTCCCTCCGTACCAGAAAGGGCTCCGCCGCGGCACGTCACGGTAAACACGGGCAGGCTCCATGGAAACACGGCCATTTGGCAGAAAAGCACGGGATGAGATATGGCACCAATGAGGCAGATAATTCCCTGAATAACTATATCTTCCCCCTCATGTGCTATCGCGGCGATAAAGAGAGCGTGCATGTGTGTGAGAGAGAGAGAGAGATTTATGTGGCACTAATCAAGACATAATTTAGAGGATGTTTGGGGAGCTCATGAACAGCGTGGAAGGGGCTTGAGGAGGAGCACCGAGGCCCTGGAGTTAAAAGAGAAAAAGGGTGGCAGCCATGCCCCTAGGTTGTTTGTCACAAATGCCACATCCAGGTGGGATTTGCAGCGTTGCACCCTTGCCAGCGTCTTTCTCTCAGTGGAAAGAGCCCGGGGGGGGGGGGGAATGGTAAACATGGACAGCTGTAACACAAGCACTAAAGTCCCCGTGGGCTCAGTGCCAGTGGGAAGCACTGTATTGATAACCTTATCAAGTCGGTGGACATTCTTAGCATTCAGAGTACTTGCAGATTCAGTTCTGCCAATTTCGAGGCAACCTGACTGGATGGAAAACTGTGCCCTGTTAATTCACCAACGCGTGCTGAATAAAAGTAGGAAGCCACAGAGAAGTGAAGGACTATCTGCTCCCACTTTGCAAGCGTCATTTTTTCCTTTGTTGAAGAAATGCGCTACTTTAATGAGAATCATGTGTTTAAAGCAGAAGGGCCGTTGTACCTTTAAAACCAGCAGCTCTGTCACCAGCTCACTGGACTCTGGAAAACCCATCACTGACTAGAACTTGTAAAACTTTAATGAGAGTAGAGCAAAGTACTTATCACGTGTCTGTCATTTTCCATAATACCCTTTATTATAGAATACGAATTAGAACAGCATTATTATGTTAACAAAACACTCTAACAAGTGCAAGATCCATTAAGTTATTCTGGACCTCTATTTTGGTCTATTTTATGACATGATCTTCATCAGCAGAGGGAAGTGGCCCAGTTGTCATAAAATATTGAAAAGTCCATTTTCTTTGAGAAATTCCAAGCTTGACAAGAAGTGCTCATACCTTTTGAGGAACTGAGATCCGATCAACTGTAGACAAAAAAAAAAGATATCTGCCGATAAAGATGACCGAGAGCCACGGAACAGTGGTTCCCGGGGCAATAATAAGCCTTTGAGCGGTCCAGAAACATCGTTGTAGCACTAGTGTGGCCTCAACGTGGAGACGCACGCACTGTGACAAATCCAGGCTCAAACAGAAATGCTCGTACATATTGGTATTTTATATCAGAGCCACTGCAGGGAACAAGACAAGGCATTTGTGCCATTGATAAGGATAGGAGACACTTTAGTGAAATGATAATGCTATTAGCAGTCAGAATGTAATTATATTAGTTGTGCAATGTAATACCACAGAGCAAATTTATTAAGACAGTTACTACTAATATCACAGCACATAGTGTTACGATTTTGAAGTAACATGAATGACTGTACAATTTCTTTTTCATTGTTGGCTGGACTTCAAGAATGGCCAAACTCTCAAATCCAGATGCTTTCTCATTTCTCTTGGGGATATGACTCTGTCTCTTTGTTCTTCTGCCATTGTTGGAGACTTGTTGGAGATTGAATTTGTAGTTGTCATGCTGACTAGAACATGAAAGAAACATCTAATCTACTGTACGTGTGTGAAAAGTCCAGATTGAAAAGTATAATGCAGCCCATGTCAGGAATATCACGTTACATGCATTTTTGTTTGATATTTTGTGTGGCTACATATGCAATACCCTCCGATAAAGAGGATATTGAGAGAAAAGGGTCTTCTTAAAAGGCGATATAAATGTGTTGTAAAGGCAGAGAATGAAGGACAACATCTTCTCTCGCCGTTCCAGCTGACGTGCGGGATGGGGGCCCCTTCGGTGAGGGCTGTTGTCAGCCGAGACAAACTGCAGCTCCTGGGAGTGCCCCAGATCTGACAGAAACCTCCCCCTCCATCAGTCACGTCATCTGAGTCAGTGAAGGAGTCTGCGCCCTGCTCGCGGTCACACTAACCAGGAGACACAAGCTGTTCCTCTCCAGGTGCTCATTAATGCACTTGTCCTTGATACCTCCACCGTGGAACAACACAAAGACACAAACACATGCCTGCCGTGTTCTAATTACGCGCGCACACTTGCAGGGATGTACATCGCGCATTTTGCTAAGAGACTTGCAAATGTCAAACTACGGCGGATGCCCCTCTACTTCGCCCTCCTCCTCCTCCTGCTGCTGCTCCTGGCTTTTTAAAAATTTTGGGGAAAATACGCACCGATAGGGACTGTTGTTGTGAAGCAGAAAGTCGCAGAGTGAAAGTAATGCTACATAAAAGAAGGTTTGAGGGGGGGGCGTTGGCGACCGCTGGTAAAAGAGAGAGCCGGCTCAGGAGTAGAGAGCCGGGCTGGAGGAATTCATCAAGCCTCCTCAACAATTAGCATATGCTCCTAATTATCATAAGAAACCAATCCAACCCAACACCAGTCCAGAGTGTGACTTGCCATCCCTCTACATTACCACCCATCCCACTGAAAAATGATGAGCACGGATGACCCCGGTATTGTCTTATACTTCTCCTCTCCGAGGCCTGCTTGACCGTACCTCCGATGTTCCTTTTTTCCATTAAGCAGTTAAGCCAGACAGTTAATTATCCGGGAGCAGGGAGGCCGGGTGTCTTTGCTGGCTGCGATAACGATATGCTTTGCTGGGCACAGAATGAAGAGGGCCGCCCCACAGGGACCCGTGCTGATGTCAGGCAATCTTTCAAAAAAAAGGCCCAGGCAATTAGATGCACCAGTGCTACAAGGGATGACTGGTGTTATTGAGGATACTGGCTAGCTCCCCTAATGGGGGTATTTAGGGCAATTATGATAAAGATGTCAGGGCAACCTCCCCATGACTGCTGCTTTTACAAGAGGTGCCTCTAAGTGCAAGATCACAGAGTAGAAATAAGGAGTGACTAAAGACGTGGCCAGTCCCGTGTGGAAGTCTTGCCACCAGCAGAACTGCACTTAAGACTCGTCTCATGTGGAAAATGCTGTCCAGAGGTGCTAAATGGGCTAATCTGCCCTCACAGTTGAGGTTTATGGGAATTTTGGAGTCTATTATGACAGTCTCAAGAAAATAAACACTCCAGTGCTCAATTAAAGAGTAAAGCCGGGCTGATTTGTTTCCATTTAGTATCATACATTCAACACATGTGGGCCAGTGAGAGTTTGAAGCCAGTTATTATTTAATGGACGAGGGAAGCTGACCATCTGCAAGGTAGCAGAGACCCACAAAGGGGCCTTTCATGTGCACGCTGTTGTGCACTGCTTGTGTGTGAATTGTTTCCATGCACACGTTTACTTCAGTCAACAACTTTCCAACCACAGGCTTCAACACCTCACATCAAAGTTACACCTCAGGGACACAACCAAGAGCTACTGGTCACCGCACACACACACCTTTAACCGGCCAGCCCAATTGCAATGTTAGCATATGCCATCCACATGGCTGGCATGACACCAAACACGCACCGAATGATGTTTGAAGTAAGTTCAAAGCAGAAGAAAAGTGCAACGTGGAAGCGGCACGTATCCTCTTTCCTCCTTAAAAAGAGCCAAACAGCTGGCCATGTTCTTGCAAAGTGTTCAGTACATTTCCATGATTGTTGTTTTACCGTGTCTGTGGATAATGCACCGTGAAGTCCCTCTCTCTGTAATAACCTCTCCGGATAGACATTAGATAGTCAGGAAACAGCAATCCCCAATACAGATGGAGAAAAGCTCTTCAGTGAAGCACATTCCAGAGGTAAGTGTTTCTTTCTGTTGTAGTTCCTGAAACCGAGTCATACAGTATTTAGGAGAGACTGGAGGGATTATATATGAAGTTTATTGCACGAGCCTCTCATTGTTATACTCTAATGAAGGATGCTGTGAGAGGAAAATTATGCAGATAAGAGTAAAGCTTAATAAACCCAAAATCATGTTTTTTAGCCATATTAGCATGGAAATGTCGGCCAGTTTATTTTCCACCTACATGTACTGCCATCTGCAGACATTCACGGCCCCCAGAAGATGACACAAGAAGATAACAACTTTGGTGACTACCTGAAAAAAATTCTAAAGTCTAATTCTAAAGGTTTGTCATACAATTACAAGGTAAACCATCGAACAGGATCATGTTGTGGTTGGTCATGTGCTAACATGCTAAAGTCCACATTTATAAGCATGTACAGCCGCACAGCTAGCATGACGTTTAAAAATGTATCATACTATATATGTTCCACTCTCTGTATAGGTATAACAATAATTTACGGTTTGAAAGTGACTTATATGTGTAGAAGTCTCAAACTATGCACTATGCACAAGTGTAAAAGTGATAGCAATCTGCACAATGATAGCACATATACTCATATGGCGGGATTGTCCCTTTTGAATCATTCACAGCCAATCGTTTCATATCTTGCTGGACCCGCGCTGCTTATCGCCATGCTACCAAAGCATTCCAGCATCGTAGGCAAATGGTCACGCCTTTCTGAAATAATAGCCAATCAATCAGGTCAAGTTTGCCCTTCTGGAGCCACAAGCCTCCGTTCTACCCGGCCATCACTCATTCCCCACCTCTGTCTGTACCTCCCGCCTATTTCCACACCGTCTCTTTCACTTCACGGAGCTAACACAATGACTTATTGTGTTTTCCAACTTAATTCCCCTTGATGTTTGCTTTCCAACTCCCTCATTCGCCTGGGAGTTACAATCCCGCCTGTCGATCTTCCATTACAATAGCTGGAGAATTAACTCCAAATGTTTGGCAAAAGCAAACGGAGAAAAAAAAAACTTTGAATTTGGATCTTAATAATGTTCTGCCTGTTGACGTTTATCAGTGACATTTATTGTAAAATGAATATATGTTCTCATTCAACACCTCCAGAGAGGTTTCTAATTCACTACATGATCTGCACTGGGCAATTTAAAAGTTTCCATGCAGTCTTCTACACAAGGTCAGTGAAAACGAGGAGCTCATGACAAATTGCCACTTGTGCAAACAACATTTATAATGCCGGTAATGTGTGGAGGTACATTGTCCTCTTGGGCGTGAGGATTCATCCTAGTGTAATAAAAATGAAACAAAAGTCAAAGCTTTTCCCAACAGGGTGCTTGAACTGTAGAAGGTCACCTTTAAGGCTGCGAGTGTTTACACAACCCAGAAGGAGATTTAACGAAGCATCAGTTTGACTGTCTGAGTGATTAAATGTTGTTTTTTTTCTATCATGAGCTGTATATTGTAGATTTGCCATGTGATTTTGGGGAAAGCTTCTTTACCCTTCACATATTGTCACAGGTGTAGAGAGATGGGACTGTTAACGTCTAATTTACCTTAACATCAAACAATTTATCCATCAATTAAAACCTTGCAAATTGCAGTGTATGAGTTCCACTGAGTTCCATTCGAAAGGGGCGTTTCCATTAATGCAAATGTGCAATGAAGAGCGTTGCCTCGAGGTGTGGACAGAAGACCAGCGTGACTCCAGCTGTAGTGATCGATGGGTGGCTTGACAGTGTGTTGTTCTGTGATGTATTGGAAGAAGGATCCCACTGTGACTCCCTCTCAAAACACCCTATGCGTCATTGTCTGCAGACGGCGAAAGGAAGATGTGTGACCAAGTAATACTGTGAGTTTGAGCGAGTTGGTGTAACGGAAGGGTAAAAAGTTGCGCGTGCTCGGATGTGTGTCTGTGAGCGTGTGTTCACAAACATCAGGAGTGAAAATCACTCACCTTTGCTACACAAGCTCCTCTCCTCCGTTGTTTTCTAATCCATCTTTGGTCAACAAAAGAAGAGGCAGAGAGAGAGAGAGGGAGAGAGTGAGAACAAGACCCGGCAGCCTTTTACCGGAAGGACCCGGAAGGGTTTGGAGCCCTGAAAAATAAGGCTAATTTGAAGGTCATTTAAAGAGCGCCAGGCGGTGCAGCTCTGGAGGGGGGCCTCTGAACAAGTGCAGGGGGAGCGGCTCGGGTTGCACCGCTGTGAGGTAGGCGCTCCGACGCTCTCCCTGGTGCTCTTCATCAATCTCTCCCATCCACCGAGAGCCTCCTCTGACCCACATAGCAGCCAGAGGGAGGGGGTTGCCTTTCTTCCATTATTAATACCACTGCATCACACAACCTGCACTTACCTGAACCAAGACAGCAGAGGAGCCACAAAGGTCAAAGAACCATAGGCAGACATTTTGCCTCTAATTCCCATTCACAGTCAAAGGTAAGAGACAAAAATCCCTCTTTTGATATTCATATTCCCATGGCTTCCATTGGTTTTGGCTGTATGTTCATAGGGATGGAGATTTGAGCCATAAGCGTGAGTGAGTGAATTCAGCTTTAAGCACAAGGCGCTGATGAGACTGCCCAAAGTGCCATATTCAAAGTCCTTTAAAATATTACTGGTTGACTCACTGGACATCAAACGTGCATCTCAGAGTATGCGTTAGAAGCAGGTGAAAGGTTGTGGACCCGTCTGTAGCACAAGTAACTGAACTGAATTGCAGCACTCTGAGTGAGGGAATGGGCAACGTGCAGACTTTTCCCCTGGTTGCCTACAAGATGATATAAGGGAGTTAAAAGGCTGGACTTACAGTGTACCAAAGACAAGGAGCTGCACCACCCCCCCCCCATCGTTGGGATGGGTAATCTTTGTGTTTGAGGGACCAGAGTTACAGACCAAACCCCTCTGCAGCACTTTGAAAACGGCTGGCAAACAGTTGCTGATCCATGTTTTAGCAGCTAAAGCTCGATTGCAGGGCCATTGGAAGCAGATAAAAACTCCCCCATACACATATCTCTCTGTCACAGCGCTGCTAAAACTGCAATTATGAAAAGACGTACACGCCATCAGCAAACAAAACACAGTTATTGGTTTAGTGTGCCATTGTCTAAACAAAGAATGGCAATATATCACCTCCAAAGCGCTGCGTAATCTTTGATTTTGACATTGAATAGAAAGAAGAGAAGGAGATTTAGTGTTGAAACAATAGTAGATTTGCTTTCTGCATATGCTTCAAATTAGGCCAAGGTTTTTGGGTAAGGATAAAAACAAGTTTAAGCCATTCTAAGTCTCCGCCATAGCAGAGAACAATTCACATTTGAATTCCAAACTATTGTTGAACACGGCACTGGCACAGAAAGAGAGCTTATCTCATCGTACTGTGACTATCATGTGTTTGCTGCGGACAGCTTCAGTCAGTTCAAAGGAAGGGGTGCCCGGCTTAAGTGGCTGGCTTTGTTTCTTCTTCTCTACAGCGGCATTACTCGCACAAATACTTTGATTACGCTACAGAACACACATTTCTTATTCTGCGTGCAAATAACACGCTTTATCTGAAGTGCAGCAGATGTGAAGACGTCGGCACAGTGGCTGCGAGTCAGCCTAGGACAACTTTGTTAAAGTGGTAAACCACTCGTATCCTTTCACAGCGATAGACTGATGTGTTTTCACCAAATAAAAAAATAAATAAAACTGTTAAACTCAAGGATGAAACGGGAATATTAGAAAACGGCAGAATTTATTAACTGCAGAATTGCTATAATACCTGGGATAAAGAGCAATTATTATTTTTTGCATGACTATATCAAAAATATGTTGAACACTGTGTATGGTAGACTCTAAAGATCATTTGTTGTGACAGGGGCTGAAGTTCTTTGCTGGGTGGGTGTTTGCGGGTTAGCTAGCACAGGAAGTGGGGACAGCTGTATAAAAATGTAGGTGCTACTTTGCGGTACTAACAAATAACTGTGACATATCTGACAGGCAAAAACGTCTCCAAACAGTTTATGTGTTCATCTGAGAGGCGGATCAGTAAATTGCTTTCTCGCTTTCGCTTCGAGGTAAAATACTCAGTTGGGTAAAATTGTTCATCAAGACTTTATGATAAGTGGTCTCAGTTGCCTTGTTGGCCCATCACTACGTGGGAACAATCACATAACAGACGATGTCTTTAAAAAACTCATTCAATGGATGTTCACACGGAGACATAAATTAAACTAAAAACATTATGAAACAAACATTTAGAAGATGATCAAAGCAGCTGTTTCTTTTTCAGCTCAGTAAGAAGAATGTAACCACCAGTAGTGGGCGTCGTGCTGCATGTGGATAACACTGTAGTGTGGTTTGTTGTTCCGAGCCCCTCTGTGATCACGCTGTTGTGTGGCAAAAGGTTCATGGTACAGCTCGTGCCAAACTCTCGGTCCAATTAGTTGTATCTTGTATTTTTTTTGTAATAAATCGAGCAGCTGTGGTCTGTCCCGTAAGTGTACAGCTTCCACTGGTTCGAAGAGATTTCGCTGTTTACATCTAAAGCTTTGGTCTCACAGGGGAAGTCGACGAGGTTTACTCGTCGACTTACTCGAAGTTTACTTTGGTGTCATTAGAAAAAAAAAGCCTGTCATTTAAATAAGAACAATATTTGACAAAAAAAAAAACGAAGCTTAATGGAACCACCTCTCCTCTGTCTGTCACCGGAAATATTTCAATAAAGTCATTCACCGTTAATGTTTGTCCATGGAAAACTAAGAACTCTGAAAGTCTGAGGTGAACGGGGTAAACATACAGTAAAGGCATGTTTTTCTTCCGCTGGCTGCAGGGTTTGTAGTTAAACCCATACAGAATCAGGAAGCTCTGTGGCTCACGTTTGAAAGGGTTACCTTACAGATCCACTGAGTCCTCACCGAGGCTGAACAGAACAGAAAGGATTTGCAGTGAGCAATACTTAAACTCTAAATCACATGAGTAAAACTCAAATTGTTCACCCAGGTGTCATGGCTCATATTGGGGCAAAGTAATTCCTTACGGTCTGGATTCTCTGGAGCTATTCTACAGCAAGGAGTCATTAATTGAATTACAATGAAACAAAAGGAACAAAGCAAATTTAACAGAAAAAAATGTATGTGTCTAAAGATGTAAAAACACTTCTAACAAATGGCATTTTACTGTACTATAAATTATTGATTCATCCCCCTTTTACAACGTATATATAAAATAATATATTATTAGTTAAATGTTTCAAAAGTAATAGGTGAGCCTATTTCTACCCTAAAGAGAGGATATTTAAAACAGTGCATGCTAAAGCAACTAGCGTGACCTGCTGCTGCTTTCCCACTTGAGTGTTTCATTAAGAGACGGTAACAGTTGGGACTTCAAATGACAAAAAACACCACATTACATGAAAGGCGAGGGTGTCTAAATTTCCCCTTTAAAAGCATTTCACTTCACAGACGCCAGCCTTCTCGAGCCAGACTGAAAACTGCACACGGTGTGCGAAACACAGTTAGATAAGAACCCCCCCGTCCCCCCTTTGCACTGCGTACCACGGGGTCACCGTGCAGCCTCACAGCGTTGTCGGAATAAAACAGAAGAACGGTTAGAAGTGTTTGGCGAGGGTGAGAAATGTTAAGTGCTCACCCTCCACCTCCCATCATCCACACCCACACGCTCCCTTGAATATCCACACACACGCAAACACACACAGATGTCGGCGAGGCCCCTGTCACTGGGTGCCTACTGTGAAAACAGCACACACACACACACACTCACTCACTCACTCCTCTCCTCAACCCCCCTCCCTCTCCCCTCTTCTCTGGACGCCAGCCTGACATACCAGACCTTGTTCGTTAGCACATATTTTTACCCACCGTTACTAAATTAGGAAGCCAGAGGGAGCAAATGGAGTTTGGCTGCCAAGGCAGAAGAAGAAGGGTCTGATGAGGCCTGCGTTTGCTGAGGGCCCATGCCAGCCCGACCAGCTTCATTAAGAGCCACTTGGGTTTCAGAAATAGAAGCCCAACAGGGACGGGGGCCAAAACGGAGTCCTGAGCGGCCGGCCAGAAACTCACGGGACAAACAAACAAATAAACTGGATGCCTCATGGGCTGCCAGAATCAACCCGACGGCAGCCATCCCAAGGAGCCATAAGAAGTTATCTTAGGCAGTCTTGCACACAAAATGTGCCCTGCCCCGAGTTTAAAAGCGGTGACAGTAAACACACTGAATCTACCCGACACAGAATAAATTAACCTAGAAAGGCCTCTCTCCGGAGACCAATTTCTCAAAGCAGCCACAGAGACATTACTTCTTGTTTATTTGGCAAAGATTCTGTGTGCTGATGCAAGAAAGGATATTTTCACAGGGAAATGTACATTTCCTCTTTTAAATAAATTGGCCTATACATTTAGGTCTACAGGAAGTACAGAATGATGTGAAACAAGTATTCTCCTGCTATATTTTAGATCTACACTCTAAACTAAACTAAATGCTAATTATAAAGTGAAAGGAACTATAATTAAGTAAGTAGAGGAAGTATGTTAAAATGTAGATGATTTCATCCGGGGGGGTTCATGCGGATTTGGATAAAAGACTGTCTGCCAAAAAATATCTTTTTGTAGTTTCACAAAATCATAACCAATTAGAAAGGCAAATGCTTTTGATATTGCATTATAAACAATGCCACTAGAAAAATTACAATGTATTATTTTGTAGACTCCTGGTGTGAGCAGGTGACCTAAAGGAAGGTCTGAGAAAACAAACTGATGGTGGTCTGATCAGTACCCAGGACAACGGCCCTGGGGTTTTCACATTGAAACACACAGTTGAAACACTTTGCAGCGTGCATGCCCTACGGAGAGGCCGCCCTCCCTGCCACCACTTCTTAAAAAGAGCAAAACAATATTATAATCCCTCCAAATGATAAACTCCTTTGAGCACAACATTAAAAACTACAGTGTATCCGGTACTACTCTACTGGGACTCTTGTGTTACTCTACTGACACCTTGTGGACATCTCAAAATACTACAACTCTAATATCCAGAACACGCAGAGTTCTCACGTGAATTGGCGCAATCCAAGGAAAAAGGCTGCGCTATTGAGATTTCCTCCTCGTTTTAATGACTTTAGATGCCACAGCGTTTCAGTGAGGCTTGAACGTCTAGCGGGGTGGGACCCCTGGGGCAGTATTAGGATGGTAAGCCATTGTGACCCATCATTAACCACCTCTGTGTATTACAGAGTACTCTCCGGCCCCAGGTGTAGGCTTACTGTGTGGCAACTCAATTAACTCACATTAACAAAGGATTATCTTCTTGTTGCCATAGATGCCAAAAAAAAATGATGCTCTTGAAGCTAGATTTTGGCACAGGGGCCCTTTTAAGACAGGGCCTTAAATACCAATGCCGTGCCATGGGGCCCTTATCGTGCCATCTGTTGTGCTTTACTGCTCCGTAGTCAGCTGAAGGACCCGCCTGCAGGTTTTTTATTAGATAGAGTCAAAGTTGAATTACAGGTCAGAACCGTTGTCAGGTGTTGTCAAACTATCAGCTGGTACAATGTTAACAGGAGGTAAACAGCTGCCAATCAAACGGGTTCGCTCAAGAAGTAAATACATATGTTTTTGTCTCGATTCGATTAGAAACGGTCATTATTAATCACATCGCGATGCCATTTGTAATTTCTGAGAACAATGCGGCTCTTGAATGCAGCGCGCTTCGTTCCTTGAGGAACGGGAAACTCTCCCGAAACGACAACACAGTCCACAACAGCGTCGAGGAGTCCAGCGCCCGTGCGTAAAACATACGTCGAGTCACATTATTGGCACCGTAACTTACGGTAAAGTTGCATTTTTAGGCGCGGCGACACGTAAATTACGCAGCGCGTACGACTCTGCGTAATTTACGTATTGCCGCGTAACCACGGAAACACACACACACACACACACACACACGTAGAGAACACAAATCGCATCGAGTGTCTGCAGGTGAGGATGTCTGATGTTCATGCCAACACCAGAACACGAGCCGGCTCCTCTGAGCGCGCTGCGCAGTGAGTGACGTTTTGTTCTCCGCGTTAGACAGTGAAGGCTAAAAGAAAATTGAGAAGAAAAAGAGCATCACAACTGACGTGACTTTCCAGATCTGTAATCATCTGTTAAAATGTTTCTCGGGAAGTTTAGAGATGAATGATGAGATGCTTTGCTCAAATACGTCTGCGTTGATAACTGCACTCACTTACCAACCTGTAGATCTGGTGAAAGCGTGGAGAGCCTCAGCAGGGGCGCCACTGCGTCTCCGTGTTCCCCGGGTCCGCTGAGGCCCCCTCAGACACGAGATGCTCAAGAGGAATTCATCATGATGGCACCTGAAGAAAAGCTCAAATACTTAGACAGCCGCGCTCAGGCCCACGAGGACAACCAAGAGGTCGGCGCAGGGACACATTCATATGCGCGTAACTATTGTTGTTGTTGTTGTTGGAGCTGACGAAAAGGGTTGATGTACATTAGCATCTTAGATTTCGTCATATTCGAGGTATTGAATGTACGTGGAACACAAGAAACGTGATCATGTGTCAATTTAAGTGCACCCGCTATTGATTTTTCTTATAAATATCAGTGAATAGTAGAAAACAGTAGCTTGTTTTTGTTTGACCAAACACAAATATATTGCTTTTATAATGATATAATACATAGAAAAGCTATAAATCATTGTCCACTATTTCTACATCATAAACATTCACTCCATAATCAAATCCATAGCTAATACATTTTCTGTTGGTCGTAATCAATAAATGTACTCCTTGTTTCTCCTCAAATCCACCTGTTTTTGCTGATATAAACAGCCAGGCAGGTGAATGTGTTACACTAGTTTCTGAATGCTAACCTGACCTCTAAACTGAAAAACAGAAGTACTATTGATTTGAGTTTGGCTGCATTGTGCGTTATCTGCTGTCTCTGCTCAGTGGGACGCCTGCATTCAGGACCTGGTGCGTTGTGTGGCTCTGTGTCGGCTGCTCTCTGCCGATGACCGCCTGAAACTGGCACAGGCCCACGCCAGACTGGCTACAGCATATTTCCAGTTGAAAGGTAATTTCAAAGAGGTAATCCTGTCAGTGCATTAACCTGTTCTTCTTCTTACAATAGATGTGTGACAACAATTTTCCAAAAATGTCAAAAACTTTACCATCCATATGAAAATGTTGTTTTTGGGGATGCTGTTTGATATACACTCAATGACGGTTCTGTGTTCCCTGAGGTTGGGGCCTGCAGGCCAAGGAGCACTCGGCTCTGGCCAGGGAGCTGCTGCTGCCTCTCTGCTCCCCCACCTCCTCCTGCAGGGACGACGAGCTCCAGGTTCTTGTGTGTCTCCTGAGCGTGCACCTCACACACGGTGGCGCTTCACTGCAGACAGACAAATATCCTTCGCCGTGATACATTTTTTTACAATAATGTCTGCGAATAGAATGACTAATTCAAATCCAAGTTTTAAAAAAAAATCCTTGACTCTTTTTCTACTCTTGAAGAGGCGGAGTGCTCTTTTCTGGAGGCAGAACGAGTTCTTGGGGAGCTTCATCAACTCGGTGGCATCAACCAGGAAGAGAAGATGAAGACTGAGCTGGAAATCTCTACTTGTCTATCCAGGTTCAGTTGGGGAAAACCAATACTATCTAGAAATGTCCCAGCAGCAGCACAGAGAGGATTTAATGCAGCATTTGCAGGATTGTACCTGAGCCGGACTCAAACCTGTCCTATTTCAAATGCAGTGCCTGATATTGGTTTGGCCACAAGGTGGTGATATATTCATGTAAATTGCATGAATAGCATCTTTCATGTGTTTTCATCTTAATTAGTCATGCTGGTAAAAATACTATTATTTAATCTTCTCAACAAAAAAACAACAACGCAATAACAAATGAGAATTTCCCCTGTTGTCGGGTGTGTTGTAATGATGCTTACAGCCCTGCTGGGTTTGATTTATTTCTGCATGTGCTCTCAAGCAGAGCCACAGATGGAAGAGACGGAAGGTTTTCCTTTCATTATTGATTTGTGTCCATTTTACGATATGCATTTGTAACCTGGTGGCGGTATTGACAACAGAGGCCCCAATTGCAGTATTACATGCTCAGGAAAAGATTAAAGACTAAGCGGCTCGTGGTGGAGACGCTCCGCACAGACATCTCACCGATACCGGAACTGTTAAAAATAGCAACTACTTTTCATAGTTTAGATAACTGTGGGTGATACGAGCAGCATAACCGGTATATGAAGTATACTCTGTAAAAGGTAATGTAACACCAGTGCACATCATCCCATCAAACAGGCGAGTTTATGTCTGAGCCAATGTTTTGAAATTCCTGTTGCCATGTAAACTGAAGAAATAATCCTGCAGCATATACAGTGAACAGTCCTCGTCAGTGGCTGAGGTTAGCTACACTGAAAGGAATGTGTAAGTGATGCCACCTTGGTCTGTTCCAGAGTCAGTCTGTTGACGTGACGTGTGTGATGGGGAAAAAAGTGCAGACTGTGGCTGGTGTGTAAGCTGGCTAAATCTCTTTTGTTATGTGATGACTGAATTTGGCGTGCTTCTAAAGCTCCGTCGGTCAACACTGTTGTGATGGAGGGTTGCGTTCCCACCCAGAGCCTGCATCAGTGCTCAGCTCTCTGTTAGCGTTCAAGGTGGGCACTGATGATCAGCCGGATGGCATTTTCGTTATTACGTTCTCACATTCTCGCCTGACCCTTGGCTGCAAAAATCATTTATTTCATAGCAGCTGTCATAAATATCTTCAACATCATTTTTTGAACTAAACATTTTTAGGTTGATAAATAGAAATAACAGAAAAATCTTCCATATCTTCCCCCGCCTTAATTATTGTGTTAATATTGATTAAATTGTACGTTGTTCACTGACTTTGTGCAAATAGTGTCATACGTTTTGTGCTGTGGTTTTAATTAGATGTTCCCCTGTGTGTGTGCAGTATATAGTGTGTATGCTATTGAGTTAATCTACTGCCATGGTATAAACAGCGTAGTGACTGTTCCACAGGTGTTCTTGTGGTTAGGACCCAGCATCTGCCTGTCTTTCTTTCAGCAAGGTAAAACTTCAGTAGTTTTCGTCCACAGTTGCTCTCCGACATGTCCCTCAGGCACTCAGCAAATAGAACCATTAATCACAATCACAGTCACTTTAAAGCACCACACAGATTTGCCGGAGAAGGCTGCAGCGTTTCTCTTCCTCTGTTTTCACTTTGGCTTGGCCTAGCATATCATTTTCCGAGCGAGAGCCCCGGAGCAAAACCTACGTCAACTATGTGCTGGAAGCGTTCACAAAAGAGGGCTGTGCAGCTTGCCTGGCAAAACATCTACAAATCCTTAATTCTGCTAATTCCCTCCCCTGTGGACGTAGTCCAGAGGGATGTGGCATATAACTGTGTAAGGATGAAGGGTGCATGGGAGGATAGAGGGGTATTGTCTCTGTGTTTTCCATGTGGGCAGAATGGCCGGACTCAAGCCATGCTGGAATGTAGCTCCGCTGCCCTGAAAGGAACTTATGTCGGAGCAATCTTGGATTCATGGGGAAAATTCTAACTAATGGTGTTTTTGTAACCTGTGCTGCTGGCGTGCAACCGTGGAGCCATTCACATGCACGTTGTCCTGCTATATAAGCATGACATCATTCTTTCTAACTCAGGCTTTAGGTTCCCACACAGGCTGTCCCTGGCAACGCGTGCTGTACTAATGATACTGGAAGGCACATCGGGTAAAACCGTAAACCAAATACATGCTGTTAGGGGGTCGACTTCAGCGTGGGTTCCGTTCATACGTCAACCTTTGTTCACACAACACACACTTGGCTCAGTGTGGATGTGGGAGTCTGTGATAATGGGTTTCCTGAGACGACAATGTAGCTGGAGATTGTATAGTCGTTAGTGGTGTGTCCTCTCAGAAAGCCCCCTCCTCCCCCCCCTTAAATTAAATTTAGAGTCCATTAGATGGTTTGTAGCTGCATAGAAGCCTTATGGGATCCACCCACCCTGTTGCTCTGTAGAGGCTCAAGCAAAGTGTATTTTTAAAAGAACAATGACACTATTGTGCATCTGCAAAAGATGACGTGTACTTTGTACCAACAACGAGTGTAAAGGTGTCCGATAAATCTAGTTTTACAAGCCCAAAAATGGAGGCGTTTAAAAACAACAATACCCACGCTGTGTTACTGTGCTGTGGACCGCTGGAAACAGGGACTTATTCAAACAATAAGTAACACAAAAGTGGGAGGAGGACGTTTAAAGGCATGGTCCCTCCGGCAGAGCAAGAAGTGGGAGAACAGACAACAACCAAACTGAGGGGAAACATATGAGGGAGTGTGTTGACCAAATGTACTGACCCACCATCTAGTAACACGGTTCATTTTAAGGTAAACCTGATGTGTGTGTCCAAGGGAGGGACGGAGAAAGACGAGCACTGTGGCCTTGTAACTACATTCAAGTATAAAGAGGAAGATTAAAAAAAAAAAAAAAACTTGTGTAACCTTCAGCCCCAGGGGGTACAGAGAGCCGGGAAAAGCACGCAACTTAAAACATTTAAAAAGGGCATTGTGCAAGCTTTCCCTAATATAGTCAGCATTGCACCATCAACTGCAGCCATTCGCCAAGAGGCTCTGGCTTTGGCTTGAGAAACATGCTTGTGGTATTGAAGTAAAAGGCTTATTATGGGTATATACTGTATTCAAGTGATATTATAAATAACGAGTGTTATTAGGTATCATTTTTTTTTAATGATAAACTCTAAAAATAGTTATAGAGAATTGTTCAAGTACTCTTTACAGAGTGATGCAGACAATCCACTTGAAGGGTACACTTTGTAATCATTGCGGTTACTGCCTCTTACAGTGTGCTGGCCTGGACACGGTCGTTGTTCTCGTCTGTCTGTCTCTTGATAGACTCTACCTCTGTTTGTCCTTTCTTCTCAACAGGGTCTACAGGAGACTGAGCAGACCAGAGGAGGCCTTAAGCAGGTGTGAAAAGTCTCTGCAATGGCTGAAGGACTGCGGTAAGCCAGAGAAGACGTGTTGTGTCTATAGGGACATGGCTGCCATTGAACAGGACGAAGGCCATTTGGACCAGGCCATAGAGCATCTCACCAAGGCGAGGACACACACACACACACACCCTTTGGTACACACGTGGAGTTTTATTGAGATGGTGCCAGGTTTTGTTGTTGGGTAAAGTTTGGTGATATGTGATCTGCCTTATTCCACGTGGGTGTTTCTGCTAGGCCCATGCCATTGCTATGAGTCACTGCCCAGAGGAGCTGGAGGGGGCTCAGATCTCCCACAGCCTGGCCCTCATCCTTTCTTCTGCTGCAGAGCCCCATCACAATGGTGAGGTTATTCTCGGACCCGGACTGCGCCTGGGCGAAAGGCTATATCAAGTGGTTCATTAGGATTGGTCTTCCTATAAGTGACGTTTTATAGGATGGAGTTATGGAAAGCAGACTTATAATAGTCTCATTGGGGACATTTTGAGGTTCAGTATTGTCAGTATGATTCACCCTTCTCAACTGTCTCAAGGCAAATGCATGCTTCATGGTAGCTGTGTACAAAATCACATCTGAAAATGAACTAAATCTCAAAATCATATTTGCATTCATATCATACTAAATATTATAATTGTTACCAGATTCCACGTTAACCTGGATATCTTGTTTGTTTTTCCCCATGTTGGTGAAGACTCTGCAGGTTGCTACTTTGAAGAGAGTCTAAGTGCGTATGCAAACTCTGCAGGTCCAGAAAATCCGGCCTTTCTCGCGGCCCAGGACGATTTCTGTCGTTTCCTCCTCCGCAGTGGCCAGCAAGAGGTTACACACACACACGCACACACACAAACAGACACTTCCAGAGAATGCCACTTCAGTTATTTCCTCCAAGGAAAGATATATAGATCATATTTTGGCTAATGTTTTCACACTTTTCATTCCGTGCTGCTCCATGGAAACACCCTCAGAGTTTGTGACTGTCACTGGGGATTTATTTCACCTGCTCATCGGGATGTACTGTAGCTCTCCACCACGGAGGGAGAGAGGTGATTCATCTATTTTCAATGTACCATTTCAGAGATGTGTGGAGATCCAGAAAGCTTCCCTCGCCAAAAAGAGAACCACTTTTGGGGACTTGAGTGCCGAGCTAGCAGACACCCTTCTGCTTATAGGAAGTGTGGAGATGAGTGAGGGCAGACTGAAGCCGGCCCACAGGACCATGAGTAAAGTATATCAAGACACAGAACACAAACGGCACAACGAATGTTTGTCTTGGCTGCGACCCGTAACTTCATATCATAAGTGACATGACACTCACCCTCCTGTAGTGCTGCATTTAGGGGGGGGTTTAATAAAAGGGCAGGAGTCAGCGGGTGTGTCCATCTACACCAGTGCAAGGCCAGTTCAAAATAAACACACAAAGAGTCCCTGTCAGAATGAGGTGAGCTATTTCCACCAGCCTCACTAAAGCTCAGTGGTATCAGAGTCGCCTGCTAATCCTGGAAGGGGTGAAGTGTGCAAAGCCGCCTTTCCCCGTGTAAAATATCACTGTGTTTCCTCAGTCGGGATGGAAGCAGATTTGCAGTTTGCTAACGAACTCGATTAAAAGGGACGCTGACCGTAATGACATTACGTCTTTTGAAAGTGACATTCTTGTTTTTTAGGTTGAAAAGTAGCTTTTTAGTTCATTCGACCAGGTTCCTCTCCTGCTAGTTTCTTTCTGTATTCCTTATGTAACACACACAGCACATGTTTGTAGTAAGAGCTCAGTTCTGCAGCCCATCACACATACTGGAATAAACCAGTAAATGGGTCTTTCTTCATACAAGTGACGTCATGCCTGTAAGTGAAGGAGCCCGGTTGCTATGATGTTTTGTTGTGACAGTTGCGGGCAGGGAGAGTGCCACTGACAGGGTGCACCAGCACTCGATCTCTCTGCACCACGTCCGACTTGTAACCTTTCTGTACTCTGACAGAAAACACGTCGGGACACTTTTCCTGTCATTCTGGTACCATCTGCACTGAATAACTTGTTTTTCCAAAGGAAACCTGGCTTATACAGATGATTCACAACTTCAGAAATTCTAGAACAAACATAGAGAACAATGGCGCGCACACATGCACACACGCACACAGTGGACATTTCCCCCTACCGCTGTAGTGCTGCTGAAAAGAAGGTCTTCCATTACCTCAACCTTAGCAACAGTGAAAACATCAAAGCGGCCAGATGGATATGTTCCAGATCACCGAGGGTTTTACTTTCTGAGGGAAACTTTTGCTCCATCTTTCCCTACTTTGAACACATTTCTCTCCACTTCTTGCTTTTTAGAATGTTTGCAGAAATGACAGGCTTCATTGGTGTCTATTGCGCAACTATGTGTGCACACATTGTGTTACCAGAATCATGTGTTTGTGGTTAAAAATGGTCTGGATTTTCTGATGTCATAGAGCAAAGTAATAAGCGTATTGCTATTTGACAGAACCAAACCACATTTACGGTAGAAAGTGGCTCAGATTGCATCTTGAATTTGTTACACTGCCTTAGATCTCTGGGTTGTTGGAGTTGAAGTCATGATAAATCTAGCAGATCTCCCCTGTTGACCTGACACTCCCGAGTGGTCAGCACAGGTGTTCTCTAATACTTGGACTGCAACGGAGGTTATTTTGGGATGTTTAGTGCCTTTACAGGTTGCTAGGAAGTGTTCATGCCCTTTGAGTATGAGTTGCACCTCTCGTCTTGCACTGACCACTCACTCTGCTCTCATGATTCTTTCTATTTCTATTTTAGTGCCTGGAGATCCAGAGTTTGTTGTATGGTCCTCAGCACAAGAAGACAAAAGCCACACAAAAAGCGGTGGACATTCTGGCTCGGTAAATCTGCTGAACTATTTAGACTGTACTCGACTGAATGTATTTACAGTAATGATCTGAACAGACAGTATTGCAACCATGTCATGTATGTTTTGTAGGATCCCGGAGGTGGTTGAGAGACAACGAAGGCAAAGTAGAAGGGAAACAAAGCGTCACACACTTACAGTTCAATCCTGCAGTGGCAATGATGACAACTCAACGTCTGACTCTTGAAATGTTCTTGTTTTATTTTGCCAGTACAATAATCGTGCGAGTTCTGACCAGTAATTCCTATCATTCATTTTTTTAATCGTTTGTCTTTTTGTCAGATAATGCACAGTTAAAAATCATCTTTATTTCTACTTGTTATGTACACTGGTACGTTTACCTGATCTTTGTGTCATTTTGTAATTTGGGTAAAAAAAAGTCAGCTTTAAAGAAATAATCATACTCAGAAAAGACACCAACACTGTGTTTTGATTGTTGTAGATATTTGCCAATTCCACAAGAAAAGCTGCATTTATTTTCACAAAATCATTAAAGCCACGTGTTCAATAGAAACCATTGTGTTAATACATTAAATGGTGTTCTCCATCCATGGTGACCGATATTTATTGAACCTTTGAGTCATTAAACATTCCTTATACATATATTGTGGATGCTGCACGTGTTTATGCTGTGGAGTAGCTTGTCATCTAGATTTAGATCTAGATTACACTGTGTACATAGCCTACATATAACGTAACGTATAAAGTAAGATTTGTTATTGCCACAATTGAAGCGCTAAAGGCTCAACAGATGTAACCACTGTGATGATAGTCGACCTTTTCTTCCCCTGCAGCTAGTGCACAAAACAACAAACCCTAATGGACAGTCAATGTCACTAAGCTGATGATCCAGAAATACGGTCACGATCACTAGTTTGCTCCAGCAAAGGTGAATATTTCCACTCAACAATATAGAATCCAGCAAATGTCAACAAGCAGAGGGGCCTCCAGACGAGACACGCTGTACATCCAAACCAGGTGCGATTTAGATTTTCTTAAACAACACTGAATACTTGAACTTCATTTAGATTATACTACTGCTGGTCACTCTTTCATCTACTGTATTTTTTAATTGAAAACCCTTTATTGGCTTAATGGTATAATTCCTTATTTTCAATCCCCAGTTCGCCACTCACGGGTTTAAAATAAGCCATTTAGCTGTCTGATGGTATTGACATGTACCCTTTAAAGCAGCCTGATCTCCAAAACCTGTTCGTAAAAATGTATACGAAAATCTTGAAGATACAAATTCGTAGTGATACATACTAAATAAATACGGACTGGCAACTGATGACGTCACCGTATTCAAAGTGAATGGGGACCTGCACCCCGTAAACACACTTCGTAAAGTCTAACGATGTAAAATAAACGTGTTATGATTGCATTTTTAACGAGAAATCAATGTTAAATTGTAAGAATACAATACTAACCCTAACCCCCTCAAAAAATCCAACATGGCGGAGAGACGTTCACTCAAGGGGCGTGGTTAACCACCGCCAGTTAGTATGTATTGTTACGAATTTCTATGTCAAATATTTCGTATACATTTTTACGAACAGGTTTTGGAGATCACGTTGCTTTAAAGATATTTATTCAAACATGTCTGACTCTGAATACATTGTACTTTTAAGTGCCACTGCACTAGACTAAAACCAAACTTTCTTAAGACAAAATTACCTTCTTTTCCCTCCCACCCCCACTATTCAGTCCTCCGCTACAAACTTCTGCCCTCACGACACGCTAAAAGTAAATGCTTTTGTTAAGTAAAACGAAAAATGAAAGCCCCAATCAGCCCCAATCAGTTCACAGCACCTCTTAACTCCAGCCGTGTTCTGCAGGCTTGCTACACGTGATGTGATGATGTGCGTGACACGGTGTCGTAAACTGTAAAATGGGCCACTGAAGCTGCACAGGTTAGTACAAAAATAGAGAGAAATCTTGAGAGAATAAACAAACTTCTTGTAAAATGAACATCAAGCTGTAAAAAGGTTAGACACATTCCAACGCAATCCTAAATTGAGCTAGCTAACCTTATGTGTATTGCCACAATTAATACTACAAAAAGGTAATCGGGACGTTTTAACTGAATTCACTTTGCGTCGTTTACCACGTTCTAGGTGACGCACTGCAAGTAATTTCAGCTGAAAAGGTTCACCAGAATTAATTAGATACACACTGCATAAAGTTGTACCGCTTACAGCATTATTAGTGTCGGCAAACAGTATTATAGCCGTGTGTGTGTGTGCGCGCTTGTGTGTGTGCGTGTGTGTGTGCGCGTGTGTGTGGGCTGCTGAGTCCGAACAACTTCTGTAATGTGCGCAGCAGCGAGCAACATTGGCAAGCACCCGGCCTTGGAAATATTTCCGACCACATTTTTCTTAATCATCTGTTGGGCGATCAAGGTAAACTGTTGCAACCCTTTTCTCTTGAGAGATCTTAATTGGGGTTTCAAAGGTGTGGGATCGCAGCTCCTCCTCTGAGGGCTCAGCGTGGCTGCCGTGCACGTCCATCTGAAAGGTGAAGGACTTCTCCGATGGCCCCAGTTCTTTGTACCTCTCAGTGATTTCAGACGCTGACCCTTCAAACTCTTCACCTGGCACAACGTCCTCCTCTGTGGAGATTCTGAAGCTGTACCCTCCTCCTCCTGCCCCACCCTGGAAGGCTTTCTCAAGCCCTTGGTTAGAAGATCTAAGCGCTGCCATGATCTGGTCTTCAGAGAAATCATCTCCTGCCTCCAGCAGCCCTGAGTCTTCCAGACTTTGGGAGACATTCAGCTCGGCGACTATGGTCATGGTGCCGTTGTTACTCGACTCTTGCACTTTTTTGACATCCACAGTCTGAGAACCGTCACTACTCATATTCGCGAGGAAGGCCAACTCCTCCCTCAGCGGACCCGACACGGAGCTTTGCAGCTTCTGCAGAGCTCCCTTCAGCTGCTCTTTGGGCTCCAAAGTGCCCTCTCTCAGGAACTCAAGCATCGACTCCTGCACTACGGGGGAGACGCAGACCTCTTCTTCAATGATGCACTCTGGGAAACTCTCCTTTACGAACGACTGCTCACCTGACTTGTGTTTGTCACTTTCCTCTACAATCACCCCTTTCGAGGAAAGGCCTTCATCTTGATAGTATCGCTCATCTGACAGGTCATCAACGATGCCATAATGGCCATATGAGGTGATGCCGCACCCCTCTTCGGTTTCAGAAAGATTATCGTCTGGTGTGGAGACAAAATACTCGTTAGGCTCCTGGTCATAGGACAAAGATGAAGATTCACTCTCTCTGGTGACCTCTTGGACTTGTACAGATCCCCCCTTGCGATTGTATGCTTCTGTCACGGAGGCTTCCATGGGATCACCGTCACTCCTCTGAACTTGAGAACCATGAGGGACGTTTTCTAGCTCCTCGATTTGGAAATATGTTGAGGAGGGCTCGTAAAAATATGATCTGGATTTCTGCTCAAGCTGAAACTCCTCATCCATGTAGGACTCCACCGGTTCCTCAATGATCTCCACATTGATAGACTTATTCTCCAAGTTCTCGCTTCCCTGCAGGCCACTTAGCAGGTTCTTGATCATGCTTCCTGTTGCTGTGTACTTGAGGTCTTCCAGTGACACGTTTTTAACCCCATGGCTCAGTAGCTCTTCCAGTGCTGAGTCCTCAGAAAAATCCAGCTCTTCCTCCACTTTGGATTCCAACACAATCTGCATCTTAGTAGTTCCATCCTCTTGGTCAGTCTTCTCCACGTGATAACTTAGCTGTGATTGCCCTGGGGAGCAAAGCTCCAAACCTGCTGGTTTCAACGCCTTTTCGATAATCTCCTCTACATACACAGAATCAAATGTCTTTTTCTCAATCGCGTCCATCATAGGCTCCGCGTTTCCTTCGTTTTTGAACGCAACACAAACACTATCTTTCTCCTGATCATCTGTCACTCGCCTTTGGCTTCCTGTCTCAGTTTTCACGCTCAGGCTCATCATTTGTGGTGACACCACTTCCAATGATCTGGTCTCAGGAGTGGGTGACTTGATGGGACCGACTTTGTTCTCTACCAGAGGGACCTGCTTGATTTCCACAGTTTTCTCCTCTGCTGCGGTTTTCTGTACATGTTTTCTGCTTTGGTCTTCACTCTGGCCTGTTTGTTTATCTTTGGCGGTGGAAGGGGCAGCAGCAGCCCGAGCTTTGGTGAATGAGATCATGTCCCTTCTGGATGCAGGACTCTCATGAGCTCTGGCTGCAAATGAAATAGGAATGATCCTGGAGGGACTTATGGTCCCAGAGGGAGGCAAAGGGGATCTTCTCAGGTGCGAAGTCAGCGGCGTGCACCTGATATCCGTATGTTGTCTGGTGGTTAAGGTGGAAGCTCTTGGCGTGTAGGGCCTAACAGGCATCCTTATATCTGGGACAGATAATGAATGATTAGGTAGATATTTAAATGGACAGTTTGACGTTTTGGGAAATTTGCTTTCTTGGCAGGAGATGAAATGATTGTAAATACAGTACCTATTATTCTTTCTCTTTGGTGTTGAGTCCCCCTCCCATGAGCATTTTGCAGATCCAATCTCTCACCTTCCAGGAGAGCCCTGAACAAACAAGACACGTTATTTTTTCCTATTTCAAGAACACAGACAAATAGCTGAGTAGGTCATTTTGGCTTTGCCATCTCAACCCCTTCAAACTGAGCGAGAAAGGCTTCTTACGAGACGGTATGAGCCCAGCCGCTAGCAGCTAGCCATGTAAGGTGCTAATCATCGACAACATAACATAACAACCCTCTGTCGTGTAGGCTGTTAAAGAATTAGCTTCAGCGGCTCACCTCTCCTTGGACATACTTCAACAAACATACAAAGGCTAACGAGCATGCCTCAGAACGGAACAACCTCCCCGGAGACCGCCTTCCCAAAGACTGACCTAAAAATAAGTCACAGCGCAGGGCTGCGCACACTTCCCTACGCATCTTAAAGTAAAAGATGACTCGTGACACACGCAAAGACACATGCCGCCGCCGCTGCCACGTCGGAAATGCCAAAATATTTGTTCGGCTTAATAGGGATACAAGAACAAAATTATGCGGTGTGAGATAAGAAGTTCTGATGTTTCAAAGATAGCTTAAAAAAAATGTTATTTTTAGACATGGAAATATATTATGTTTATTTTTTGGTTTAGCTTTCAGTAAAAATAGTGTGTTAGTATGTGGCCCTTTATGATCCGGCTATAAGACACACAGCATGCAGGGCTTTTACAGGATATGATATGGCAGACAAAATTACGACAATACTTAAAATAAATCAGAGCAAATTTTAAAACTTTGTGTGGTACAGGTATTTTTCACGAGATGTATGTGAGCTGGTACGTGTAGTTTATCATATGATTTGCCAAACAAACAGGAAGGAGGCAGTAGATTTATTCTGTGTTTAATGAAATAACTAATTGAGTGGCTTCACGCTGTGCGGAAGAGGGGGGCGTTTTTTCCAGTAATCCCATCTCATCAGCATTAAAATATCACTGAAATAAGAGGATGTACCTATTTTAGCAAACTTTCTTCATTCACAAAAAAAAACTGTTAACTTAAAGCCCCACATTCAACAATGTACTTGCTGTACTTTGTTTTCATTACAATTTCTAACATACTAATGCCTTGTCAGACCTCTTGGAGTACATTCTCAATGTTGGTAATAAAAAAATTTAAAAGAATACCCTGAATTAGGCTTGGAAAGTAAAATGTAAATGTCTAAACAAGGTAACATAAGTATGGAAAAAGACTTCCAGTTGGTTTGATCCACCCACTCCCACTGCTATCCGCCCTGTGAGTTCTTATGTTTGCTACATTATACTTACGCCACGTACATACTCGGACACTTGAATGGATGCAGCAATTGTTGATATTATTAGTAACACTGGTTCTTTTTGTACTATGACAAGTCAGACCGTCCACTGTGAAAGTTCTTTTTTTTATTTTTTATTGAAAGTGATAATATGAAGACAATTTGTTTTGATTAGACAGCTGGCGAAATAAATGCGCTCATCACCTGTAGGCAGCCACCTCCATGCCGAGATCCATCTTGACCCGGAGAAGGTGTTGATGTTCTCGCATCTTTTCTGCAATAGCGTCCGCCATCGTGTTCCTCTCGTGCTCCAGCTGCTCAATAATCACCTGGAGAGAAGAAAAAGAATCCATTTGGGTATATATGATTTATTTTCTCTGCAATTTAATTGAAAATACTGTAATAACTTCCTTGATTATAAACCAACATTAACGTTGTAAATCATTGATTTCTCTGTTGTATGTCCCCAAATCGTACTTGTGTTTAATGCAGGAAACTGGCTGACCACTTCTAGTCAAAACCAAGTCTGATCCCTCTAACAGACTGCACTCATCCTTTGGACCACTTAACAACTTAATCCAGTTACTGCTTCTGTACTCTGTGCATGAGCCTTTTTCAATAAAATGTGGTATACTTAGCGGAATGGGTTTTTAGTTCCGATATTAAAGACGTCCCATCCGCTGACTGACCTACTAAGGGGCTCCATCTTTAGGAGGCTAATGCGGATTTGTCGGTCTGACTGCTAATTGGTTTAAGTGGCTGCTGTAATCTAACTGCTAGAGTTCCGGGAAGGTAGAACGTCGTTTAGCTGATCAAGCTACTCAATCCTTTTATGCGGAGGTCAAATGTTGCACGCAAAACTTCGTCGAGCATCTTGTGTCGGTCATGTCCTCATGTATTGAGGTGGGGTTGTTTGCCTTAATTTCGGAGCCAACATCTACTGCCTTTGCATAATTACAGTTATAATTTTCTTGATTGTGACTATTGTCTATCAGCTCTGCCAGCTGCAACTGCATCACTGCCTATGAGAGAAGTGGGCGTGGCTGGGACAAGAGGGCGTGTCCTCCCCTTCTTCATGGCTCAGTGCAAAGAGGGAAGATTCTGCATGTGTATTTTGAAAAATTGTATCAGATTTATTGTGTGTATGTTGGGCTGCCTTTAAATACACATACATATTATAATCGCTGGCTTCACGTCAGTTCCTCTGCAAAGACAAATCCCAGCTGTTTTACTCTTATCAGCCAGTAATTTACTTTTCCTCACCTGATATTCACCGAAGTCCATGCGGAATTTCTCCTGCATGTGCATCAGTTGTTCTTCGAGGTGGAATTGGATCTGACTTCGCTTTTCCGCCTCTGTGCGCAATTTGTCCACCTCTGCTGCATACTGCATCTTCTCCCTCTGCAGGTCACCCAGCCTCGCCTGGTCCGCTTTTATCGACTCCTCCATTTCTTCCACCTTCAGCTGGTACATGTCAAAGGTCTCGATCCATCCGTCGGAGAGAGTGCGCGCGTACTCTTGCACCTCCTCCACGGACGCCGCCGGAGGCCCGCGATAAGTTTGCGTAATGATGGGCACCACCCGGGAATCCACCTGCCGCCGCAGATGATCCTTTTCTTGCCTGTGCACATCCTCCAGGCGCTTGTACTCGTTCTCCAGTTGAAACAAACGCTGCTGCAGTTCCCCGTTGGCTTTGTGCGCGTGCTGGAGCTCTTTCTCGTAGGCCTTCACCTCGCCGCCGATGTCCCTGCACACCCCGGTCTGCTCGCTGCACAGAGACCGGACCATCTGCAACTCGCGCCATAGCTTCTCCCTCTCCATCTCGGCCTGGGACTTCTCAAACGACAGCAGCTCCACCATTCTCCTCAGCTCCCTGGTCTCGCTCTTTTGCTTCGGCTCCCATTCCGCCGTCTTCCTCCGTCTGAGTCGATTCATTTCAGTGATGAGAAACGCATTTTCCTGCTCCAGCTGCTTCGTTCTGGAGAGATACTGGACGAGTCTGCTGTTGAGCTTCTGCAGCTGCTGTTTCTCGCTGTCGAAAGTTCGTTTGAAAGGCAACATTGTGGCATCTAATTAGACAAAAAAGTGAGTGAGTTAAAATACTGCGAGCAGACGGGATGTCCCGGTGTCATTGGCGCGTGCGCGTCCGTGGGCTCGACAACGCCGTTTGCGATCGGTGCCCTTTGACAAGTGCAGGAGGTGGAGGAGGAGGAGGAGGAGAAGGGCGTGTCCTGCCTCACAGGATCGCCCCGAAGCGCGTCCGCTTCAGATGTTGTGTTGCGTTTAGGGGCTGTCTGAAATATGAATCCTCTAATCTCAACGCAACAGCCTAATTAAGGATTTGGTGGAAACAACTGTTAAGTAGATGCTAAAGAAATGTTAAGTAGGAAACTGAAAAGAAGAGACGAGGAAATGGAAAAAGAACATTGTTGCAAACGATCTTCTTGTAGGCAATGGTTGATGTTTACTAATTTAATGTTTTTTTAAAATGTATTTGAGTCTACTTTATTCATGTTTTGTCTCTGCATTTTGTTTATGTAGCATTCTTTCTAGCTAAAGAATTTATTTGGCTAGAAAGAATACAAAAAGATACAATGGCAAATATCATATCTTTAAACGGTGTAAAAACAAGCCTTCAGTCTTATGAGCAGGCTAATTAGATTATGTTATTTTAGACTTTAACATACCTAAATATATCACTTGTAATAAGGTAAGTGATCCACTATATGACGGGAAACAGCTCCTCCCGGTGGAAGAAAACAGAACTGCGGGAGCTAAAATAAGTAGGCTTCGGACCTTTTCGACAGTGAACCCCAACTGGAAAGCAGCCCAGGTAATGCTTGTAAAAACAAAATACCTAGACCACTGGTCATTATCAAATGTGCCTTGAGAAAAATGTATACACATTTTTCATGGAAGGGCTTGAAGTTGGTCGGATTGTTAAAGCAGACTGATGCCTCCCATGAAGGAGATGCCATTATGTTAAGACCCAGAACATCATTGCAGAGATTTAGCTGACGCTTCACCCATAGGTAAACTTATAACCAATCATGACAAGACATGGGCCTGTTGATTCAAAGAAATAGTCTCAATCTCCCCAAAGTCCGCCTCTAAACCCAAATCCCTCAAGGGCTTAATTGCCTTAATTTGGTAAGTGAGTCTGTGAGGGCTTGAAAATGGCGCAAAAACGCACGTCACCACGACAACGTAAACAAATATGATGTACGATTGAGGGCATTTATTCCATACCTTTCACTCTCTGATCTGAACACCTTCCGGGATCTTTCCTCATAAGATGAGAGGTCTAAGTAAATAATTTTTCATGAAAACCGCTTAATGAAAAAATAATATTTAATAAACAAAATGTGCAAATATCATCTGATTTCACGAGGGCCTTTTTGTTCTATCCTTAATCTGTATACTGTTTACTTGCGAATTTAACATGACAGGCTGACCCCTGTACAGTCCTCTTGGCTAACATTTTTTTCTCCATGCTTTCGCTGGCTGTCCCGTTTTTAACGTCACATTGAAATGGCCGAGGGCATCTACGGCTGACTGACGGAGAGAGTTCATAAATGGCTCAAAATGTCTACCAGAGAGCCCTCAACGATTTCCCAGTGGGATACCCTTAAACCCGCACAGGGTCAGCGGGGGCACCACACCCACAAGGGTGGAGATTATTATTGGGACTGTGGGGCTCAGCTCTGTTATCATGTTGTGTCCTCTTCTTCTTCTTTTGATTTGAGTGTAATGGCGGTTGGCGGCCTCTGCAGCCCGTGGGCGGGGGCGGTATACGACAGTCGATGAAATGTGTTTTGAGAAAGTGTGAGTCACCGTAACCACAAGGACTTTGAGCGTGCAGCGCTAACAGGCCACAAGGGATATGAAGTAATATGCAAAACGAAGGATTTGTTTTGGACAGACACGGGGGGGTGCACACACAAAAACATAACAAATTACAGATCCTCCTTGGGGAGGAAAAAAATAATGAACTCAAACCATACCAAACCATACACAATACTATTATAATATATAATATTTTTAAACAGTTAGTAATATCCCCAAGTTTGCAGGAAGAAACACAGACGTCATGATCTCAGCGTCATGAACGGTAGCCAAAGCTGCGCTGCGTTGAAGACACTACCTGTCGAAACGTATAATTACACACGGATTATGTAATAAGCGGGATAGTCTTACATTACCCTCTGTGTTTTCTGCGGTCCCAGTTTGTTGTACATCTGGGCGCAGCTAGAGGTTCCAGTGGTCTTTTTGAAACAAACACGTGAAAAGATGAGCAGGTAGGCATCTGCTCCAGTGATGATTGACACTCAGCAATATGAGATAACGCTCGTCTTGACTGGCACCTCTGCTCATTCGCCCCATGCTGGAGGTACATGATCACCGATGATCGGGAAGGATTAAATTGAGCGAACAGTAAAACATTTTTTATTCATTTATTTATTCAAAATCTCAGAAAAAAAGAAAATACAAGAAAATCTCAGATACACATTTGGAGATGGCGTGTCAAAACATGCCATCTCAGTTATAGGTGCGAAAGAACCTTTGAGGCCTTAGAGAGCTTGAAAAAAAGTCTAGAGAAGCTTTTTTTAATCATTTCTTTCCCCAATCAGGTAATGAACACAGATTTTGTGAAATTGTAATAAAATACTAGCAGTAAATCAAGGCCCCCTCAAAAGGTATAGGAATGCAACTCCTAAAAACAGAGGCATGATAATGATAAACCTCAAACTTATTATTGCAGTGTGAATGCATAAACCTGAGCTCTGCATTCAGAAGAATAAAAATGATAAAGATGACTAAAGTTGAATGTGTTTTAAGTTAGTTACTGTGTCTTTACACTGAAATCTGGCAATGCAAAAAGCAACTATGTGATGCTGTAAACCTAGACCTATCATCTTTCTCTAATCATGTTGTTGTACTGTTAACCATGACTACCCATAATCTACGCAGAACACCTGTTATTTAAGTGACAGGTTTCTGACTCAATGGTAACCAGTAATTCACCTCACAAAAGGTCGATGTGATGTCTACTCATACGAACTGAAAGTTTTGGATTTCATCATTGCTTACATCCAAATGGAAATGCATATATGCACAGATATGTAAAGGGACCACACGAGCCGTTGGCTGCTCTGTGGCGATTTTAGCAGTAATCAAACGGTTTCCCCAACCAAAAATACTTTACTCTTTGATTCGCTTAAAATCTTACACGGATAGAAGGCTTGAGAACAACCTTAATTCAGGATATACATTTGACATTATGTTATCAATAATCCATTCTTTTTTTGTCTTTTGCTTGTGGGTAATCATTTCAAGATCCTTCGCCTCCAGCCCAGAAGCCTCGCACTGAGACAGTCCTCTCCAAGTAGCCGCCGTGAGTAGAAATGACGTTTTTAATGGAAGTTAAATATATAAACGCTTCTTTAGCCATTTTCCCACTCAACAGTTTTGACAACAATATAATCTCCACTGAGGTGATCGTTTTAACCAGCAGCATTCGTGTAGGTAGGAGTAGAAATAGGCATTGTAATGATGGAAATGCCAGGGAAGGATGTCTACAGTTCTCATCTTATGGTATTCAGATAATAATTAGACAGGGGATGTGATGCTGAAGAAAGTGTTTACATGTTAAGAAGGGTGTAATCCAACAATGACTAAATAATTATTGAAATGGTGTATTTCTACAATAGTAACATGTAGGTGGAAATGCTACCTGTCTGCTGCTTGTTACATCACATAACTCATCCATATACTTACTGATATTTGTGTGAATGGCATCTGGATGTGAGGGTCTTTTTAGCCAATATATTGTTTTTCCTGGAGGTCAATCAAACATTCCCTTTTTAAATATTCCCCCATTATAATTGTTGGGGCTTCTATATAAATACATTTTTAATTTGTTTTAAATGTAGGTTTCTGTCTTTTGAGGATTTTAAGGTTGTGGAATTATGTTGGTAATCAGTCGAGACGGAATATTTGCTGTTGATGTTGAGCCCTGGTCTCTTAAACTGTACCTGCGCCATTTTTTTAAAAATGTATCCGGTCAAATGAAAGTGTATGTTGACATAGTCACGTAAAATACCCAACAGCAATTCATTCTGCAGAGAACTAAAACGCACTGAAGTCCTCTCTTATGTCTTGTCAGAGACAGAAACTTTTTTTTTTTGCAAACTGGGCATGAAGTCGGTGGACTGAAATCGCAACAAAAGATATTCCATCTCTTTTCCAGGTTGACTTTGTGAGGTTTATCTAGATCCCCGTGGGATTCATCCAGATGAGGTTTCTATACATATCGATGGAAGTGAGATGCACAAACACGTTGATTTAAAAAGAGTGAGGTAGATATGTACTTGAAGGAAAAAAGAAAATAAAACTGTAAGTCCCCCAGTCATGACACCAAAGAAAATACATACAAAAATACAAAAAAAAACTTTATACTGAATCATGGGGCATTTATACAGTGATTTAAACTGATATCACAAGAGGGAAAATAAAATAGAAAAAAATCAATAAATAACACTCCTACAGAGAAAATAAAAACTTCAAATAGAGGGGGGGGGAAATAACAAGGCAACATTTCCAAATAGACAAGGAGAAATCCTTCATTCAGCCTCCATTTAAGACCCTTTTCCATTCACGAAAGTGAAATGTCTTCCCTTTCCTGGACTTCATCTGCCTTTAACCCATCCGTTATTTGGTTTTCAGAAGCAGTGATCACAAAGACAAACAATAAGATCCATTGCGATGAAGTAACATTAGCAGAAGTGGTCTTATATTGAGCCTGAAGTAATACAAAATAGGGAGAAGAAATATATATTTTGAGGGATGGTTGGCATAATTATGGCTTAAAAGACAACCCAATTATTGATTCGAGGGGAGGCAAGAAATGGATGGGTTCAAATACCAGATCAGGTGTAAATTCATCTCGCATTGACTTAAAAAGGAGGCATAGAGGGAAAAAAGAGAGAGGGGGGGACACTACTGGACTCAACACAACATGAAGGGGTTGGGGGGGGTTACGTTGAGCCAAGTAGAGGACGATCATGAGAATGTGTGGAAAAAGCAAAGCCTTTACTTTAACCTGAGATTGAGTCGCACGTAGGGCAACGCTAGGCGCAGTGCTAGTACACAAAGGGTGCAGAAAGTACACACTCACACATCGAGCTAAGGTGTCCATTCCAAATAATTATAATAATAATAATAATATAGACAACAAACAAATGCAGGAGAAAATATTTCATAAAAATAAAAGGCAATGAACAAAATAGTGTTACAGAAAAACATTTGGGGTAACAGAAAATTATGTTTTTTGTTGCTTTTTGTTTTTTTAAACAGATTGAAGATATAAGAAATGGACTATAGTGGAGACCATGAAATACCAAACCTGAAGGATTTCTGTATGTGTGTATATATATATATATATATATATATATATATATATATATATATATATATATATATATATATGCACATCCAAAAGAGAAAAAGAATAAAATAGCAGCTTTGTTCTCTACAGACATAGAGGCAAACATTTTGAACTGTAAAAAGTTTAAAAAAGTGACAAAACCAATAATGTGTATAAAAATTATCCTGCAGTCTAAAATACAACTGTAAGACCTTTATATGTGTTTGAAATATAGAGAAACTAATGACTATTCTAAAGGAGACCTGTTGAAAAGTCGTCTCTCGGCTACTAAAATCAATTTCTCATGTTTCTGTTCGTCACGGAATATTTGGTGCCATTTCATTGGAACAGCAGTGTCAGAGAGTAAAATGTTCCACCTCCCAAAATAAATGCACTGTTTTAAAGAGGTCAAAAAGCTTTGTCTCTATGTGGAGGCACATTCATATTCCTTGATTAGGAAGTCCAGTGACTTTGTGAAACGTGTGGTACTTTGTTTAGATTTTCTTCACCAAAAAAAGGACAGACTGAGACTGTGATTCAGAGTTGGCCGACGCAAGTCACGCATGTGCTTCACCCAGATGTTCAAGTGATAAAGTGGAAAATCCTGTTTACCCAAAAAAAAAAAGAAAGCAGCAAATCACTGCACGCTAGGAGCTGAAGAACCAAGTCTGGCCATGTTTTTGCTAAAAAAAAAAAGAAGGCCTTTAATTGATTACCAAATGAATTGCAGATTACTTGTAAATTTACTAATGGTTTGAAATAAAATAGACATTGCCGTTCTTTTTAATGAATTTCCTGTTAACCAATATTGCTTCAATAGATTTTAAAAAAGCATAAACTTTGATTAAAACAAGGCCACTGGTTACATTTCAAAATTCTAAATCAAACAGCCGTGCTTTTGCGTTTTCCCCTTTTCACACAAATCACTCGAGTGTCCCGTTTCTCCTCCAAGTCTCTCATGTCTTGCTAGATTTATTCCAACCCCAGAAGCAGATGCTGCAAAAACCTTTGAACTGCGAACTTGAATGCAGGCTTCCCTAACAGTGACACTGTCCCACCCCACGACCCTCACGAGCATGAATCCTGCAGTCTACCAGACGTCTCAACTCTGAGCCACAGCCGAAAAGGAGGGAGACCTGTTTGAAACTGAAGAAGAACCTTAATTTGGCAATTGTTTGGCAGATACACAAGAGGCCCCCCTTAGTCCAAACTTTCTGATGGAGGCCTTCTCGCGAGACACGAGCCGGCCCGCTCATGAAATTAAAAAGTAATTTTGAATGAAAGTCTTTTAGTAATGGAGCCATATTAGAATCACGTGTTCTGTACAAAGACACACCCAGAAAAAAAGTGCTCTTCTGTTGGATTTGCTGGCAGATAAGCTAAAAAAATGACCATAATTTCCTGTCTAAATGTGTATGTCAGGGAACATGCCTGTAATGTTTTCCTTCTCAACGGACTTATATAACAACGACACAGGCGGCACAGGAAGGAGCTCCTCCGTGTCGAGTCCCAGCCACCAAACTCCTAAATGCTTTAGCAGGTCTCTCTACTGTTCCTCAGACTCTAGCGCTTCAAGGACTGGAGAGACCATCTACTGGAAGCCAGCAGAAGAGAGTCGTTTCTCACCTTTCACACCGACCTCCTTAAGAGACGGAGGAGGCGTTTGAGTTACCCTGTGCGAGAGGAGAAAAGGAGGACGAGGGGCTGGTCTGACATCAGCAGGCCGACGACTGGGGCAGCGGCAACGCGCGCTCGTTCTTTCTGCCCCCGTTCATGTGCGCGTACGGCTGCAACTCGTCAAAGTTGGGCCGTAGCACCACCGCCGGCCCGTTGGCCGAAACGTGTCCCGAGGGCTTGTCCGAGGCCTGGCCCGGCGACGCCGAGGCCACCCGGCCAGGGGAGGCGGGGGACATGGGTCCCAATAAGGGAGTGCCCGGGCCTTGCATGGGGGATAACTGCTGGGCGGCGGGGGGCGGCGTGCCTCCGACCACGCATCCCGACGAAGGTGCGGTGGCAGCAGTAGTAGGGGGCTGCCTGGTGGGCGCGGGGTCCAGTGGAATGTTCTCCATGTTTTCTACCTCCATGTCCAGCTCCTCGGTGTCGGGCGGCTTGTTCTCCTCGCTGAAGAAGAAGCTCATTTCCCTGAAGGGAGGGTCCAGATCCTCTTTGATGCTGCTGATGATCTCCAGGAAGGACGGCCGCATCTTGGGATTGTACTGCCAGCACATCCTCATCAGCTCAAACCTGCAGGGGATGCGCAGAAGATAAATACATGCACAGTAGAGCGTTTTATCATTCAAAGAAAAGGTTCACTTTTTTAAAATCTGATATAATACATTTCCACTATGAACGTCGAGATGACTTCCTTCTAAAAAGACCAACATTTTGAAAGACACCAACGTTTAACTCACTTTGACTGCTTTGTCATTTTAGCCTAAACTTCACAGCCAGAAGGATTAGAGGGAAGTTTACAGCAACTCTTGCAAATGGCCAGCGTTGCATTAACACAGACTTGGAATAAACATGGAACTACCCTATGAAACGTTTTATTTCTCACCAGCAGGTGGCAGGAGACACTGAAGTTAAAGCTCAGTTCACTATGTTGAGCTTTGTTGACATTACAAGGCATTGTACTGTAAACTGGACAAATACACTGTACTACTCAATTTCATACAGGTTTGTTGCTGAGATGTGGTTTTAGTGAACACACCATTTCAAATGAGGTATTAAAAATGTGGGTGTGTTTTATGTCTACAACATGGCATAGTGGCATCAGTAACGGCTGGCAGGTTCCTCTGCCAGGCCAGCAGCCGAGCTTTGGGAATGTCAAAACAACTTCATAAAAAGAGAGAATTATTACAGTCATGTGCGGTGCTGCACCACACGCCACAACTTCAATTATACACAAACAAGCTAAGAATACTCGCCGAGGCCGGCTGACAAACACCTCAGACATCTCAGCTGCGCTCTTTCTGTTCCCTCTCTCTTGTTTTCTTTCTCTCGCTGTAGTCTCTTTGCAGTCTACAACAGTCTCTGCACAGGGGAATTATGGGTAGAACTAAGCACCCGCCCTGCGAGCGCGCGCCTCGCCTCCTACTCAGACAGCAGGGGGTGGCTTGTTTTTTGTTTTGTTTTTTCTTTAGAAATGCAGCAAGTGTCCCAATGCCGACGTTAGGGTGTCCAAACACAGACCTCCCACGAAAAGACACGTAACGCTCGGCCACTCTGGGGTAATACAGCTTACGTATGTGTGTCTGAACTTTACCAATAACTGCCTGTTATAAACAATCACATGTCTGGCGAGATAGTGACAAAAATGTGCTTTCAAAATTAAATTTGGCCACAGTCTGGCTTTTACAAAAGAACACAGTCTGCGCACAGTCTAGACACAGAAGAAATTTCACCAGCATAACAAAAAGAAATCTGGACACACTCACATAGAATCAGAAACAGACACACGTCCAGGCCAAGTGGAGTACAGAACACTTTCATAACATCTATGGTAAATGTTTAATCATTTATTAATGGTAAATAACAGTAATAATAACCTTTCAAAAGAAATCTGTTGTTTAATATAACCACAGAGTCTAAATTTCCTTTGGACCCAACCCTGCAAGAGAGAACGGCCGTTTGTCCACAGGAAACCAAACAAGTAACAGAGTACAATCGGTGGCCCACAGGTACCTGAGCACGGGAGAGATTGTACGAGGAGGCGACATTCAGGGCCCTCCAAGAACGACTCATCGCGTCTTTATATTCACTTTGTAAAGACTTTGGGCTTCATTGCACTACACTCTTGCGGAGCTCTCAATTAAGACGCCGCATTGAAGGCAACCAGCAGCAAAAAAAGGCCTGAAAACCTACAGACCGGGGGAGGTTAGCCCACGTTACCACCACCACCTTTGTAACACAACCCACACACTCCTGTAATCGGGTCAAAATAGTCAGGCTGCCATAGAAATGAGAGCTTTGTGTTGCCGCAACATTCGGCCCTCTTCCTAAGGTGAGGTCAGCCGTGGATGGCGGGAGGGGAGGAGGCAGAATGCCTTCTCATTGAGGTCAGAGTGGGAGAGGAGAGAAACGCTGCATGCCGACAAGCAGCTTGTGCCGTTTATGTCTCTCTCTCTCTCTCTCCTCTTACAAGCCAAGACGATTCACGAGGGATTCTTTCCCCGTCTTTCCCACCGCGTTTTACTGACGGACGGACGGACGTCATCTCGCGAATCGCGCCGCTCGTCGTCCCCTTCTAGGGGCCCGGGGCTGACGGGGCTGACGGAGGCTTCTCGCTGCCAGCTGCCCACCGCCAGGTTCCACGTCACTGACAGACCGCATTTAACCTGTGACGTTAATGTCAGGCCTCATCTTGGCTCCGACGAAGCATGCGCAGCACATGATATCTTACACGCTTCGAACCGCAACTTAAAATAAATACTGGACAAAATATGAATGTGACAGGAGGCCGTGCGAAGCCCTTCGGGGGCGATGGAATGTAAACCACACACCGCCGCTGATCACAGAAACAAGGAGACTTACAGCATGTCAGGGCAGTTGTCAGGTTTGTCCAAGAGGCCCCCCTCCATGACGAAGCGCAGAACTTGTTCATTGGACATGCCCTGGTAAGGCTGTTCTGACAAGGTGGCGATCTCCCACAGCACGACACCAAACGACCTGCGGCAGGAAATAAAAGAATTATCAAAAATCAATTCAGGAATTCTGCCTCTTCTCGGACGTCAACGAGGAGCCGCTTGCCTTGAGTGCAACAGCTCAAAATGTTAGAGGCTGTTGTGTTACAAACAGTTTGTTCCCCTTTCTTTGCTTCGGTTTCTATTAGAAGGAATTCTTCTTTTTTTTTTACAGAGAAATAAGTCAGAGTGACTCCTTGCAATAAAGACAGAGATCCTGCACCCTGTAGTCACTTTATCAAATAATGTTAATAATGAATTATTCATTCAATTAAAGGTCTGAGGACCAAAACATTATCAAGACCCCATAAGTGGCCAAGAAAAAACAAAAAGAAAAAAAATTGTCAGAGCAACGTGAAAACATTTACTGAGCGGAGGATTTTGGAGAACAATTTGAGAAAAGCAGCACACAGCAGACATCTTCTTATGCTGTCACCGTCATGTTAAACCTAAAACCTGACAGACCTTCAGCATTGAGGGTAATATAAGCTGTGCATCAGCGGGGCAATCCCTCTTGTGCTATTATTGCTGGACTCAGTGCAAAGAATTTCACTGTGAAACTATTCATGAAGAAAGTTCTTTGCTTAATTGAGAAAAAGGAACAATACTTTTTTTTCCACTCCTGCTTTTCATAGTTTCGCAACTTGCATTAAATTCAGTTTACGGTCAACAGTCTGTCATTACAACGCTGCATACGAGAAGCGTCTCGCTGCTTACAGACAAAGCCACATTTGGAGAGTTTTTCTCAATCAACAAAATAAAAGTCCCCTACTCGTGGATTCCTAAGGAGCCCATAATAGGTTGGTGTGTTACACTAAACTTCCACTGCACAACATCAAGGAAGAAGATAGAGAACGCAAATGTGGAGGTGGGTTTGTGCTGGCACTGCAGCCTATCATTTGAGAACATCTGGAGCAGTTTAAGCCCACTCTTAAGGACTGACCCGTGAGACAATTCGAGTTGGGAAACAAAAAAAGGGAGCTAGTAAACACTTGTATTTTTGTACAACAATATTGTTCCTCATAGAAAATGTGGCAGGACTGTAAACTGCGATTTTGGTCCAAGCTGGCATAAAAAAAAAAGGTGTCACTTAAAAGAAAACAAATGATTCTTGTTCTACGCTACCCAGGAGATGGCGGAAAACCAAAAATGTTTGCTAAATCAGAAATGCATGTTCAAACCCAAGTAATGTGTGTGTGTGTACACATGTTTTTACAGTTTTGACACCGTAGCATGACATATTTTAGTGATTCCACATAGTAATTTGAAAACATTACTGGAATAGGCCCCTAAATTAGGACAGGTTTGTACATGCATAACCCAGGTTTCTGAGTGGGTGTGAGAGAGTGATGTGTCCACATACCAAACGTCAGACATTGTAGTGAACACGCCATCTTTCAGGGACTCTGGAGACATCCAGCGGACTGGCAGCAGGCCCTTTCCTCCTTTTCTGTAGTAATCCGTCTCATAAATATCTCTGGTCATGCCAAAATCTGAAAGAAGAGAGAAAAAACAGAGGTTGGGAAAGCCTTTAAGTATCACTTATTCTGTGTGAGAGAGGCAGCTCCCGAGAGCTCATCCATTCCCTCACCTTCTCCCTCCCTCTGTCCATCTACATTAAAGTACTCTGCCTCAGGCGCTCACTGAAACCCAAGCAGTTATTTTTCGAGTCCAGTTCAGCGTTGAGCAACCCGGGGAAGCTGTAGGCATACCATTAACTTGACTTACCTCCGATCTTCACAGTGAAGTCCTCAGCTACCATGCAGTTTCTGGCAGCCAGGTCTCTGTGGACAAATTTGTTGGCATTTAGGTACGACATGCCGTCGGCAATTTCCCCTGCCATCTGGATCATCTTTTTGAGCGGGGGTAGGACCTGGCTGGTGGCGTTCTGGGGATAATGAAAAAACACGGTACAGTCAGCCTCACCGGTGGACAGTGGCTACAGCCGGGCATTATAAAGTGAGGTATGGATGCTATGTGAAGAGCGAGGCCCGTGAAAATAAATGTGGGCAGAATGTGTGTGTTTGGCTCCGTGTGACAATTCACACACCGTCAACCTATTTATGTAAGAGCTCTAGCATAGAGGTGAAATGTGTGTGTTCAGGCGGGTGTGTGAGAAAATGCTGCTTACTTCTTTGCGCAGAGAGCGCAGGTGGCTCTTGAGATCTCCTCGCGTCATCAGCTCCATAATCACCAGGGTCGGCTGTCCCTGAGAGACCACGCCCAGCAGCCGCACCTTCGCCAATCAAAGGACGTCCCAGGTCAGGCGTGAGACGTCAAAAGCGCTAAATCCATTCTACATTCTAAATCTAAGTTCTGAATATATAGAGTCCGAGTGTGCAAAACAGTCAGCGATCACAAAAAAGAAACCTCGTTTTTTTTTAAATGTGTTGTTGATAGACTGAATTCTACCGCAATGCAACCGTAAAAGATGATTATAGAGCTTCCTCGGATTACCTCAGAAACTCAATAAACACCCATATTGCGGCAGGCATAGCGCTCATCAGAGAATGTACCCATAATCCAGGAGGCTAAACTGTGCCTCAGGCTGTAGCTGCATGACTAAAGTAAAGCACAGCGGACTCAGTGCTTGAGACCTTGCGACACCTTTATCCCTGCAGCTATGAAAATGAACTATGAAATGATATTAAATAGCATTTTGTTGCGATTGGGTTGGGTAGCAAATCAGCGTGTTGCTTTAATTCGAGCCATATCGCAACAATCTATCTGTTCATTTGACGCTTTTCTCACTCAGTTCAGGCTGTAGACGCTCTCTTACCACATGGTGACAGTTGAACTCCTTCATCACAGAGGCTTCGTTCAAAAACTCAATGCGCTCCCTCATGCTGGCCGACTCATTGACCGTCTTGATGGCCACTCGCGTCTCCTGTTCGTCCTTGACCACTCCCTTGGCGAGTCCTTCGTACACCATGCCAAAGGAGCCCTGGCCCAGCTCCTTGTGCATCGTGATCTTCTCTCTGGCCACCTCCCACTCATCTGGGACGTACACTGGAACGACATAGCGGACAGCGGGTCAACAACACGCGCGCACGCGCGGCAAACCAGAGGAAACTTTGACAAGATATAGCACTTTCCCCTTACTTTCAGCAGCACTGAAGTACTCAGGGTTGACAGACGCATAAAGGACTCCCTTCCCCAGTCTGTCGCTATTCCTACCAACACAAAGACAGCAGAGTTAGGCAGCTGGCCGCACCAATTTGCACCTGTGCACAGCAAAGTGGATTCATACTTGCCTCTTTTTGTTCACAAAGAAGACAACCGTGGTGAGGGTGGCGATGAAAAGTGTCACTATGATGGGAATTATGATGACCAAATAGAACGCCACACCATCATCTCCTGCCAGACAGAACAGAAAAATAAAAACAATCAGCACTAACTAAAGCTGTCATTTCTCATTTACCATCATTTTTCCAATTAACAGTACTTAATGTGCAAGAAATGTTGTTGTTTTTTGGGGGTTTTTTTACGTTTGGGTGGAGGCACGTAGAAGAACACTCTGTCTGTCCAGGAGCCGTTCCCTGCAAGTGAAGTGGCACGCACGCGAGCAGAGTAATTCCCCGAGCCCAGGTTGGTCAGCCGAGCTCCTTGGTACAGGCGGTACTGCTGCCGTGACACGCACTCGTGTTTCTCAGGCTGAAAGGGAAAAAGAAATGTGAGGTGAGGTCAAGTGTTGTGCATTCGTTTTGAATAAAGGATTTTAAACCCCAATGGGAACTTGCACATCCGTAATCTTAAAAGTCTTGTTAAACTTCAGCGCCACTGGTGCCGAATGATGTATGCGCAGTGCTGCTGGAGGTGGAAAGTACCTTTAAGTGTGTGCGCTGGGCATTGTTGCATTTTGATATAGCGTTAAACACGAGGGGGTCTTTGGTTATACCCAGACTGTCTTACCTCTGTCTCCAGACGAAACTTGATCTCGTACATCAGGATGAGACCGTTGGGCATGAAGGGCTCCGGCCAGTGCAGAACCACACAACCTTCAACCTTGTCACTTCTCCCATTGGTCACTTTTCCGGGGATGTCGTCTGCTTTGCCTGGGAAACACACAACGAGCACTTGTTTACAACGCGTTGTAGGAGAAGATGTTAACGCAGACTGTATTTCATCAATCCTAGATTGTATCCAGGACCCTTATTTACCTGCCGGTTTGGTCCGGGAGAAGACAAAGGCTCCAGCGCTGCAACGCCCGACCTCTTCGTTACATGCATGGATATCGATGCGGTAGACAGTGAAAGGTCGCAAGTTGAGGATCTCTAAATATTCGGCTGTGCTCTTGTCCTCTGAGAAGGGGAACTCCCTGATTGGAGGAATACCATCGGTACTGTTATCCTCTGGACCAATGGTGGAGTTTCCCCTGCCGACACCGTGATGGAGCAGCGTGTCGTTAGCCGAGCCGAACACGTCTCTACGTCGACGATCTGGAGGCCTGAAATACAAAAGTACAGCTGTAAGACACGTGGAGAAGGTCCCACTGTAAGAAAAACAACTTTCGCACTAATCCCAGTCATCGCGGGGAAAAAAAAGTCTAAAAGTGTCCCAAAAAAAAGCAGACATGACAGGAGAATAATAATGTATACTTGAATATATGTGACATTCTCTCATAATGACAGACGAGGACACCCAAACCGGGGGCCATTGCAGTGAGTGCACCTGGTGGTGGTCTCATAGTGCAGCGGAGACGCCTGGAGCTCAACATCGGCATCATTATTGGGTTAAGGAGCCGTTGCGGCGCTCTAGCAAGGGGATAAATGTTTTGGGGGATGTTTGTAAATGTAATGAGGACAGCATGAACACGTGGAACTTTTGTATTGCAGCAAATTAAAGAACGTATATATATGGGCAATTAGGACTGCAACCAACAACTGTTTTAAGTATTTGTTAATCTGATGATTTGTCCCTAATTAGTTCACTTAGTCCATAAAATGTAAATGATGCCTATCACCACCACAGACAATAAAGAGACCGAACTGAGCAAAGCTTACAGTCAAGCATCGTTTGAATGTGAGTAGACGTACACCCACACGAGGAGTGTACAGAAACAGACGGATCCCAGGGCAAGAACAGTCGCACTGACACGTCAACATTCCTCTCTGACAGTTATAACCGAGGCAGTAAAACCACTGAAAAAATGCTACTATTGAAAAACTCTCACAAAATACATGAAAACCGCCACGTATGTCTAAACTGTTTGGAGAGGCAGAGAGAGACGCGTGGACCACACTGAGAGGCCAGATGAAGGAAATGCAATGAGAGCGTTAGGTTGAGCAGGTCAGTCTTACAGCTGTGAGAAGATTCCTCAGGTGACCGAAGGATGACCTTATAACTTGTGAGTTACTAAAGTCAGTGTCCCGACCTCAACAGCTTACTTTTACACAAGTGGTGAAATCCAGAAAGTAAAGCCTGGATCACACATCAGGCTCGTGGCGAGTAAGATTAATACTGCGGGCTCAATCTCTGGATCTGACAAAGGAAGAGGTACTCTTCTATTTGTCTCGTATGTAGACATCAATAGTTCCAACAGGGAGCGATTGCAGTAAATAAACGCTCCAGGTTTTAGATCGCACCACGAGGTCTCTCTGAAACCAGACAATGGCAGCCATCCTCCTTCTGCAGGGCCGATGGGGTGCTTCCTTAATTCATTCAAATTCCAGATGGATTCACTGTACATTTCCTGGGAGCTGTCTCACTCCAGAAAGAAAAAAAAAAAGAGGAAAAAGGTCCAAGACAAAGAGAGTTTGTAAGGGGAGGAGGAGAGCGAAGTGCCGGGCGGAGGGGGGTTGGTGGTGGGGAGGGGGGACAGAATGGAAAACATTTCCTCTTCTTTCTGTTTCTGTTTTCACACACCCTCTTTCCCCTCGGCCTGGGTCTAAACCCTGAACCGTTGGAACAAAGCTCCCAGATTTTCGATCCCTTTCCCTGGAGTGGTTTGGCATAATGCTGGCTCTGTTACAGTGGAGAGTCTGTGCATACACAGCTTGAACCCTTCGCTGCAGGCCCGGGACCTGCCATCCGCTTGTTTCCTAGACAGCTATACCATAACAAATCAACACAGTCGGAGAAAGACGGGAGGGGAGGAGGGAGGATACGAGTTCAACGAGACATTTTTTTTTTTTTTCCCCTACATTGCGAAGGAAGAGAAGAAAGACACCGTAGCGCTGCTTGAATAAATTAACTTTGGAGACTTTGCAGTATAGATTAATAAGATACCTGCTCAGTTTCATGGTTGGAGGCAACAAGTTAATCAAAGGTCTTCATAATTTATTGTCATGGACGTTGGAGATTCAAAGTACCGATTCAAAAAGGCACAGATTGTTTGTGACTGTCTATATGAGAATGAGAAAGGAGGAGAACCGAGCGGGAGTCTTCCTTAGCCACGAGCTAAGTTAAATGATAACACAACACAGATGTCACTCCTTATTGTGGAGAACAAAAGCATAAGCAGCCACGGGTGTGCAGCCAAACAAGGCTCTTCAGACTCCTTAATCACATCTCTCTCCTGGGTTTGTTTGTGTTGCCTAAATTGCTGCCTGCTTTGGTTCTAACATCCCCCGTGCCCCCGCTGCCATGGCAACACAAAGCCACAAGAGCACTAAAAAGGCATTGGATCATACTCAGCATGCCTCCTCATCTGCAACACATGACTAAATGGCCAAGCCCAGCAGGCCGGCTCAGCGCCCGTCAGGTACATCGTCGCCCCCCCCCCCCCCCCCTTTGCTTGGATTCTGTCAGCCACAACAAACCCGGCCCACCACCGCTTTCCTCATTCTGACCCTTCAAGGCGAACCACTCCAGCTCTTTTGATTGCCATCTTTACAGAATCAAAGGAAGCCCAGAGGAGTTGTAAACAGTTCAACAGATGACTCGGAGGCATGTATTAGAAGCGTGATATCAGTAGCTTAGATCACCTCGGCAGAAAGATGGCGTTGTGAAGGAAGTTCTCAAAGATTTTCAAAAAGACGCGGTCATCCTTCTCCCTGTCCTTCTCCTCAGGCGTCTTCTGGCATTTACAGCATGGGCCCTTGTCTCCGCCTGCTAGGTCTGACTTGGTGGGCTTGGTGTTGTCCTCCATGTCCGTGAACCCTGTGGCTGGGAGACGGATCGGGACCTTCAGCTCTGTTTTAGTAGAAAACAAGTATTAAGCAACGGGAACGATAGATAAGATGTTTTGATATATTTTCTGCCTAGATTTATAAGTCAATATTAAAGAAAAATGTTCAGTTTTTTGCTGCGTTTAAGATGAGAAGATTGATACAACTCTGAATGGAAATAGGAAGCTTACAGCAGATCGTTAACTTAGCTCAGTAATTAAAATTCCTTTTTGTTCTTTTCATGTATACAAAAATCAAAAGTGTAAAAAAGAACATTTCAATTCCTTTCCAATCTTTATGCTAAGCTATGCTAACTAGCTGCTGGCTACACACACACACACACACACACACACACACACACACACACACACACACACACACACACACACACACACACAGTGGCGTACCTTTGGAGCAGTAGTTATGTTGGTAGAGCTCCCTGTCCTCGGGCTGCTGCTGCCAGCGGACCAGGTAGTATGTCAGGTTGCCGTTGGGGAAGGCTGGAGGCGACCACTTCACCATTAACGTGGTTGAGGAGTTGGCAAACGCCCGGGCATCTTTAGGCATAGACGGCGCTGCAAATGGGCCAAAGTCAGTTCGCTACATCATTTATTTTTACAGTAATTACTAAACGGGTTGATGATAACACTATTCACAGCATTAGATATAACTGGCGAATACAGTATCGGTGCGAACAGGCTGATGGCTGACAGACTTACGTGATGGGCGTGTGCGGATGTAGATGATATCACTCTTTGCTCCAGTAATGTGTTTGTTCTCCACCTGGAGGGTGATGGCCTTCACAAAAATAGCGTACTGGGTCCAGGGCTTCAGTTGTTGAAGACTGACTTTAGGGTCATTGATTTTATCCTGAGGCAAATCCACATCCACCATGTGCCAGCTGTTTGAGCCACAGCCATCCTGTCCGTCAAACTCCGTGATGTTCTGAAACGGGCTGGCAAAGACACAAAACATAATTGTACATTGATTGAAAAGAATGTTCACCATTTACATAAGGAAGACATCTATGTACATAAAAATGCATTGGTGGTGTGAAAATTAATCAAATTCTAAGTCAAGGATATGATTCATCTCAAAAACAATATTACATATCTAAAAGACAGAAACGTTTTGCCTGTATAACTTAAATTTGTATAAGAAAATCCGACCCAGATTAAACCCAGATCAGATATGATGATGTTAATTTGGTTGGTTGTATTGCAGTTCTTCTGCTGGTCATCTGTAATAAGGGGTTCTCAGTAATCGTGATTAAGATAATTAAGATTCATATTACATAAAGACTAATACATTAAGGAGAATCCTGTTCCAACCCGAGTGGCCAAAACAGAATATGTTGTTGCAAAAAACACCTCATCATACCCATCCTGCCTTATTGGGAGTTTTGGAAGTACTCACGACTCCTTGTAGTAGACTACGAAGCTGATCAGGTCACTGTAGCCCTGCGGCGCGTAGCGCTCCCATGTCAGCCTCATGCTGTGGCTCGTAGTGATGTTAGACTTGAACTTCAAGACATGACTTTCACCTGTCGACAGAGCAGGACGCGCAAGAGACGAGTGCGGCGTTAAGACAATTCACAACAAACAAATCCGTCCATTGTCTTTCAATGCATCAAAGTCCATCCGAATACACTCACAGCTGGCTCGTTCACCGTTGTTACGGAAATCGCCCTTCTCTGGCTTCACGGCAATGCCCGTATTCTCCCACATATTGTGGATCTCAATCATGCAGAGTTTGGGGTTCAGGCGAAAGAAGAGACGTCCATTCTCAATAGTCAAGTTGTGTTGACTCCAGTCCCACAAGTACTGCAGGTGCTGGTTGTCGATGGCCGAGAACGAATACATGCTGAAAATGGAAGGAGATGAATGAGAGGTTACAGACAGCCCTCACTGATTAACAGCAGCTGAATGTATATATATGAATTTGTTTCGTGGAAGCTGAAGTTGTCAGAAATGCGGTTAAACAGGAGCTTTGGGGCGGCGCACGAACAGATAAACGTTGCATGAGGTTTGTGTGTCTGTTTGACAGCCCGGGTTCATACAGAGGACAGACACAGATCATGCTAATACTCTGAGCTCGAGTCGGTCCGTTACGCAGCTGAACACCTCCAAAGTGAAAGCAATGTCTGCCATCGTCAACGGCGTTCCACAGAGAGAAACTGCCCCGGGAGAAACAACAAGAAGGAGGACGGGATTTCCCATGACCCCTCTGGCCATAACCAAAAAGGCTTTTTTTTTCTCATATCCAAACTGCTGCTGATGTCACACTGTGACAGAAAACCCTTTTAGCTTTGTAGTCACGCTCATAATTCTGGCCTGTCTGAATCACTATGTTTTTAAAATGTCTACAATGCACTGGACAGTGGCTGCTCGTGGCCTCTTATTGCCTTGCCAATAAGCGCGCACACATTCAGCGACGAAAACAATGCAGACAAACATCGCGGACGTACTTGTCGATGAGTTCCTGGCCACTGATGTAACGCAGGCTCTTGAGGAAGGACAACGAGCCGAGTGCGTGGGAGTGCCGAATCTTCACGTAGCCCGTCACTGTCTGGATCAACCCCATGAAGCTCTCCAGCTCAGACGCTATGTTATCTGGGGACGGGATGAACATACACAGACGGAGATGTTAAACAGCAGGCGAAAGCGAAAGCGATAACACGCTTCAACGTGTTATAATATGTCAAGATTGGATTGTGAGCTGCGCGGCCAATTGAGCAAATGCATTATAGCATCAGAATATTTACTGGGCTGTAAAGCGCAACATTGTGTAGTAAAATCAGTATAATGAAAAATTCGAGAGCGCATTGGACGACGGATTGGCAACAAATAAGGGATTGAATGTGATGTTGCTTAATGTAGTGTAGCATATTCTACTAAGCTCAGCTACACTGAGACGTCACATAATATGTTCTAAGCACTGTGCGTCTGTGTGGCTTCACCCACTTCCACGGCGGATATTGATGTCCAGATTGCCTTCGATGATGGTGCAGTCCTTCAGGGACTGAGCAGCGTTCACCGAGTCGATGATGGGCGACGTGCAGACCTTATCACACAGGCCATTGCAGGGAGTGCAAAACATTCTGTTTACAGCAAAAGCAGAGAGGATAAGAAGAACGTAAGTTAGTGATACGTAATGTCAGAGAATGAAAAAAAAAAATAAACGTTTCTACCTCACCCTGAAATCGTTTGTCCACTCTCCGTTTCCCAAGCATTCCAAAGGCAAATATATTCCCTCCATAACACAAGGTCACCTCTCACACGGAGAGTTTAATCTTTTATGGGCCCTGGTCTAAACGTCTTGAGAGTGTGACTCACTGTATTGACCTCATAGATAAAACAAAGTATGGCCAAGAGCACAGCACAGAGTCGGATAGAAATTTGGGAATCGACGAGACGGGGAGGGAAGTCGCACGCAAAGAATTTTTCTCTTTTTTGAGGCAGAATGTCAAACAAAGGAAACGTCAAGTGAATATTTGAAGTGGACTCGCCTTAAAACCTTTTAAGCGTTAATCTATAAAAATGATGGTGATGTTGAAAGCGTTGAAAAAGGCCATTCACTCTTTTAAAAGCCTTTACCGGTTTGCCTCTCGCGTGAAGCCAGAGGGGCAGTCGAGCATGCACTCTCCCCCGTGGATGACGAAGGGAGTATCGCCGGGCAGGTGCACTTGGGAGCACAGGTCCATGGTGATGCAGCGCCAGCCCTCAAACTTGTAGGTGTCTGGGGGACAGTCCGGCACGCAGCGATCCTCGTGGTAGTAGTGGAGGCAGCCGGAGCACGCCATGTCGTTGTTGGGTTCGGTGCAGCTGCCCAGGCACTGGCTGTGGCAACACTCCCCCTGGTCTGTACAGGCCAGCTTGCAGTGTTCGGGGCATACTGGGGGAAAGTAAGAGAGACGGGGAGGAGGTCAGTTTCGATTGGTCGTGAACAGTCTGCGCGACCGAGCGCTATTACAACAAAGTCGAGGATGACAAACCAAATTCTGTGAATAATGCCTATAATAGGTTAATAAGGATCACGTGTGTGCGTTCACAACACATGTTCCTATACACGCTGCACAAGTCCCACTAACAGCCTCTGAACAATACCGCACATACTTTCAGGCTGTGAGAAGAAAGAAAAGAAAAAGTCAAATCAACAGGATAATTATTGTGTGGATTGTTTCAAATTAAGCTAGAGCAAAACAAATGACGGAGTTTCCTCACTGTTTACTGAGCATCCCTGAGAAAGCAGAACCAAAACCCCATAATATGTTTTCAATAACACACAGGTTTTCCCCATTGATTGAAACAGACAATTGAAAGAGTTTTGAAAGTTTGAAAGTTTGACAGATTTATAGAACAAAACTTTGACACAGAAAGGATTAAAGTTACTCATTAAAGGCCAAAAATGAGGCCAGTGCTTGTTGGTACCCACTCATGTTAATCTGATCAGCTGTTCGCTTAAATATAAAATGTGAAAAGGACAAATGGAAGGTTTGTTTTTAATGCTGAAACGTATTCATGAAGTAGCATGTCAGTAAAAGCAGATGTAAGGATGCAAAGCTTATGGTTCCCAATAGCTCTTGAGGCACTGCAGGCAGAGGTCTCCTAGTTGATGATTCCACTCCTGAGCACCTGTGTGTGTGTGTGTGTGTGTGTGTGTGTGTGTGTGTGTGTGTGTGTGTGTGTGTGTCTGAGTGAGTGAGTGAGTGAGTGTGAGTGAGTGTAAAAAAAAAAAACTGTTGACAAGACGCTTTCTGTTAATGATTGTTTCACCGTGTGCACTAAATGTGGCTCTGGGACAAACCGAGTTAAAAGGGTCAGGTTCCTTTATGGAATAGTGAAACACAGAGGAAATATATGATCATCTGTTTGAAAAAATAACATATAAAAAAAATTGAAGAAATTGTGAAAGAGTCCTGGTTTCTTCGCAACCGCCTCCTCGCACAAAGCCAGGGTGGGATGGAAATGTGAACACACACACACACACACACACACACACACACACACACACTAAAAGTACATTCAACCACACATTTGACCACAATCTTTTATATAATGTGACACTGCACATATTACTTTAGAGTCATTATTTCAACCCTAAAACTTTTCAAAATGAAAACATAATGTAGAATAAGTGTGTATGTCTGTGTGACATGGGTGCACATGTTAATATGTGAATGTGTGTGTGTGTGCGCGCGAGAGAGCGGAGAGGAAACGGAGCTCCACTTGTTTATTTGCTTTTAAATTAAACGCGGGTGTCGGAGCATCAGTGGTTTGCTTAGTGAATCAGTCGAGAAAATGAAGCCGGCCGCTGAGCTAATCCTCTCTTGATGAATACTTTATGTTGCTTTAAAAAACATCTGTATATAAGACCGTGATGGTGCACACAGTGATGCTCCCAAAGTGCCAACTCCAGTTTGGCTTCACAAGGCCGTGGGAATGATTATTCCAACTCCTTTTACTAAAATACTTGCTATCACATCCAGCCAAGTGCCACAAGTTCAAAGGAGAAATGGACGGTTACTGAAAATTCTATGACAAAATATATGTTCTGTTAAATGTCCTTGTGATTGACCTGGTAGAACACCTATATTGTTCAATACACAGCAGCACCACACACTCTTCTCCGGATAAGACCGTAAAATAAAAATACACTGCGGTAAACATTGTCATGATGAAATGAGCAAGAAGAATATTTACCTACATGGCCTCTCCACTAATGTACCCACGCACAATGTGTGTGTGTGTGTGTGTGTGCACTCTTGGATACTTTATGAATACAAAACTATTCTGGCTGTGGTCCATAACAAAAAAAGAAGATTAAAGAAGAAGATTCTTTCAAACTACTGCATTGAAGGCCGATAAACACAAGATTTCCTATAACAGCAGTGATTCACTGGAGATATGATGCTGACATCAGTGTTGCACTTTTGCACATTGGAGAAACCTCGAGGAGGGTTTATTCTGTTGGAATCCGACCAAAAGGGGGCAGCCAAGGCAAACTCCGATGAGATCCGATGCGATCTGATTTGATGAGGTCCCCTTCGGTTCCGCATCATTTTAACCGATTCCTCAATGAAGACAAGTTCCAAACATGCATAACTTCCGTTACAAGAAAGCAGAGAGAGAGAGAGAGAGAGCTGCTCCTTTAAATCCATATAAGTCAACCCGGTTTCACTGTGTGACCAAACAACCCGTGGTATCAAGGATACCGCCTCCATTTATAGATGCTCCTAATAGCGTCGCTATTTCAACACTGTTGCTTTCAACACATAGCTATGCAGGCCATTGTGGGGTTTCCACTACTTCAAAAGCAACGGGACTTCCTAGCAAGGGGCTCCTCGTATCATTCTTGCACTCCCCTGACTGGATGCTCAATATGAACAAGAATAAATTAGAGGCATCAGCAAGTTGGGATTTGACCTTATGAACACACTGTATCACATGAGGCAACTGTTGCAGGGATACAAAAACTTAAAAAATAATCCGCAGCCCCGGAGTCCAACAAGTCCCACTGCCGGTAGGGAGGTTCATGATGTTGTTCTACTCATTCAGTAGTTACACCGCACCACCACACCACACCACTCCGTCGTGCTCATTCCCTGAGCAGACGGGTCAGACGCCAAATCCAAAACACCAGCCCGCCCCTGCTGCTGGCCAGAGCGCTACGACGCGCAGAGCGGCCACGGCCGTTTCATCAACAGTTCAGGAGGCAACCAGAGTCCGCAATGAAGAGTCTCCTTTTGAGCAACTCACGAGCAGTGTGAGGATGAGTCATCAACGGACAAATACAGTATTTTTTCCGGGGGGGTTTTCACCCAGTCGCGAAACTATGCGAAGAATCTGCAAAATGTTTCAGGCTGCAAGAGATTTAAGAGGGAGCAGGTTATTGCCGTTGTGCTGCAACGACACAATAAAAACTGTGAATTTCTACGGAAACCTGAGATGGGAAGGCTACTTTGGCAGTAAACAGGATTATGGAGGTTTAAAGTAGGTGAGGAAATGAAGCCAAGGACAAAACAAAAGGATACAAAAAGGTGTTGGTACTTTGCCTTCTAAAAAAAGATGCATTAGAGCAAAAGGCGTCAAGCATCGAATTACTTTCTCCGTCAGCCCGGCCTTGCCTTCTTAAAGCCTGGCATGCAAGAGAGCTTTAGGAAACCAAAACGCGTCACCCGTGCCTCACCCCTCCTCTCCCCCCACAGTCTGCATCAACAAAGAAAAAAAGCTTATAACAAGACAGCTAGATTTCAACACTCTGTGTGTGTCTGGAGAAGGGTTGGTGTTTGTGTCTGCGTGTGTTTGTGTCTGTTATGGGAAGATGTGTGTGAGGGTTCAAAGTTGGGATCTAAACAAAGCAGAAAAACTTCAAGAATGACGTTGGTGCTTGAAGGGGAGACGACTGCAGCGCAGCGATTCTCCTCTTGTGAATGCCAGCCATGTCCCGTTTGCTACACAGCACGCGTTCTCAGTGACTACTACTTTGTTTACATCGGGAGGCCGGGGACATTTTCACTGGCAGCGAGACGGTCCACTCTAAAGATGAACTATTGTGTAAAAAACACAAGCAGTTCGGTAAACTGGTATAATTTCCCCAAACCAATCGCAGGTGTCAGCCAGTGAAACCTAAGACAGATCCAATGAAAGATGAAAGAGTTCATTGTTCCTAACATATCAAAGTGTTTCGCCTGCGTCAGTGAAGAGGAGTAGGAAGCGTGGCAGACAGTTGGGAAATCATTCATTATTCACAGTGGGGCTCGAGGGGAGGGACGACAGCGAGGAGGGTGTCTGGGAAGAGGAAGGTGGGGGTTCAACTGGGAGCCATCGGCTGGACCAATAGCAGGTGGGCAGGGGAGGTTCCAATCCTGATGACTGACATGTTATTGAGTCTGGAGCAGAGATGGTAAACAAGTCCTCCCTTGAGCAGCCAGTTTGAGGGGGAGTCGTTACCATAGTGATTATGCATGGCTTTTTACACAGTTTTGGAGAAAGCATAAGTTAAGGGAAAACCTGAACAGACATATATTACCCACCAACGAGCCATAGTACAATTATTCCTGTATTTTAATGTAATTTATGCTAAACTAATATATTAATGGGGGCTTTATTCAGAGTGGGATTTTAAAGACCATTAAATGCAAGAGTATCTGGTTATGATAAAATGGTGTTGTTTTGTTATTACACAGAGAAATTGATGGAGGAAAGAATTTGATGGAGATAACTGTAGTAGTAGTCAGTCCCACCTCCTGCTCTTGCTCCATAATGTAAATGGAGCCAATGCCCCATTAGGACATGATTGAATTTACCAAAGCATTCGCCGTACTGCACAGTGCCCAGAGTGGAAGGTTAGCATGGGAGGTGAGCGGGCTGCAGCAGACAGCAAGGTAACAGGCACACAGTAGCATGCGGAAGGCCCAGCACAGCCCAGATTGCAGGCCAACCCCCCCCCCCCCAAAGTTCCCTGAGCTCCATCAGGCCACATCCTCATCCGGCAACCCAATACTCCCTGGGAGCCCCGAAGTGGATCACTACAGACACTTGTTCAAACCACATCAGCCGAGCTGGCCAGAGGGAGAGAGGATGCTTACTCCACTGCCCGCCAACGGCAAATCGCACCAGAGACTCCAGCGGCGTCTTAACTCAATTACAGTATAGAGTCTCAAGTGCGGGGATGGATTGGTCTAATGTAAAGTGGTGTTTTTCCCTTTCCTAAAGCACAGCGTGTCTGGCGGTGCATGTTGGGCCACAGAGGCAACACTGTACAGCATCCTGAGGACTTTTCTCATGCGGAGGAAAGCTCGGGTGAATCTCTGCTCAGTCCCGTGCACAAAAGGTGTGCGTGAGCCCCGTTCCTCTCCCAGTCCCAGTGTTTCTGGGTCTCCTCCCCTCCCATGCTCACTAAACGCCACCAATGTGTTTTTCACACAACTATGTGCTGGTCTGTGTGTTCAGGCATGCGTGGCATTTCCCCCCTCAATTGCATCCAGTCACAACACTCACACAAAAACACACACACACCTTCCAGCCTCAGGCCTCGGCCAACACTGCAGCTGCTGTTGTTGTTGTTGTTGTTGTTACTTTGTTGGTAATTGCCCTAGGTATGCAGCAACGTCACATGTGGGAACACTTTGTCGTCACATAAGTGTTGAAGTATGGTCTAAAAGCTATTAAAGGCACCGCAAAACCAAAACAACAACAAAACAATGAGAAATACGATGTATATGGATATTCTTTTATTATCTGGCCTTTTTTTTTTTTTCTGTAAAAAATGTTGACTGTAAACTTGTTTCATTCTGAAATTTGAAGTCTATCTTTGAAATGTATTTGGAAGTCTTTGGACTGTGGATTGCTGATTGGATCAAATAAGCAAAAAAAAATGATCTAAAATTGTTTCGACAAAACAGCAATCAGTAATTCATTAATAATGACAAAAAAATGCTCAAAATGAAAGTAAAGAAACACATAAGAAGAAATGTGTTACAGAGATTCATGACGGAGTGCAAAGAAGCACACACATGGAATCCAAATGCCGAGCTGTTCAATGGGATCAAGCACAATAAGTAAGCCCAAGCCCAAGCTGATATTCTGAATCCATGTACATCAGACTCATATCTATGGCATAAAGAATAGTCTCTGCGGCAATCTTGCTCATCAAAACAGGAGACTCCCCAACTCATTCTGCCATTACAAGAGAGAGATTTTTCCCAGTAAGCCGTCAAACTAATTTACAGCAGAGAATCATTTCAGCTCCACTTTGAGCTACAAGTCTAAATCAAATACAATTATAGAGATGTAAATAATAAATGTACGCAGATGTATCATCAGCTAAAAAAAATGCATCTGCCAGTTTAAGGTTTTTGCTGTTTGAGCACAATAATGACCTAAACAGAACTCTGTGGCAGTCAGTTGCAGGACCTGAAGATGAAACGCGGCAAACAGGAGATGCATAGATGCAGGCATCAGTATGGGAAGAACTTCGGGAAGAACTCTTCTTTTTTTCACGGATTGTTTCCTCTCACTAATAGTCGCTTCTAAAAACACCTGACCTCACAGATCCGCTTCCTTAAAAACTGTGTGTTTCCCGGCAGTGCGATGCTACCTGGCTGGCGAGACGTGTTGTTTTGCTAGCCCGGGTTAGTGGGAGCGTGTCACATGCTTGCAGCCCTGGACACGTCCCTCTCTAATCCCTCTAGTGGATGTAAGGAGACAATTACAGGAGACTAAAGCTTAAACGTTTTTACCATTTTTAAATGTCCTCCTTTAGTCAACATTAAGGTTAATATAAGGTTGTATTATGACAACACATCAAAATGTATACCTCTAAGGGATCCATAATTACATTTCATTTTTTACATCACATATGTATACATAAAATGAACCAGTTGCTGATTAATTCGGCTGGATCACTAGGCGCCTGTCCCCAGACGGTGAGACTCCCCAATAAAACCCTTACAAAAATGCCTTTTCTATATATCCATGAATGTTGCAAGCAACCCCAGTTAAACACATTTACTTAAATGGCGCAGTTGCCGGTCATGTTGATTTATAAGCCCTACTATGGCGGCTTTGGCGTGGGTAGGTTTAGGCATGAGGAGAGTTTGGGTAAGCCAATCAGAGGCATAGTAGGACGAGTCTGCTTCGCCATACAATGACGAATACACATGGCTGTTTAAAAATACCTTTGCATGTCCATGTTGGACCAAATGGGACACTACACGCGGCCCGTGAACGATACAGACGCCAAGTATCAAAGTGGATCGGATGAACAGTTCTTGAGATATGCAAAGGATGTGTCCGCATGAAGGCTGAGAGACAGACGGGCTGTCAGGGATTCCTCGCGTCACAGTTAGGTACCAAAACTCGTTTCAGCCTATCACCCATCACAGCATCAGAATCATCAGAGTTGATTGTTTAGCTGGTGGAAATCGTGAAATTACAGTTCAGTTTGGTTACATTTTATGTGTGTCTAAGTATTAGTTTGGTTTGCATGTGTGTGTGTGTGTGTGTACATGGGGGGTCATATTTAGGATCACGTAACCAAACTGTATAGCTTGTCTTTCAGATGACAGTGGGTGGTTGTTGGCTGGCGCAAACGGTGTCGCTGAGTACATTTCCCCCCCTTCTCCTTGGGATATGTGCCTCGGCCCGGCGTTCTGTGCAGCCCTGTTCGCCACTTTAATCATGACATCTGGATTAAGGGTTTCCTTTTTCCCCTCAACTTAATTTCTTGAGGGTACACACAACATCCTTTTGTGAAGCTGCACTTGCTTTTCGAAAAAAGGAAAAAGTTACGGGTTCAGCGGGGACAGTTGTGCCCAGAGTTAACATCTGTTACAAGGCAACACTGAGACTATTCTCTAACCACTGGGTAGCCTGTGCTGATATTTTAGGCCGTTCCTTTCAAGTGTACTGGTCTGATAAGATACCGCCGTCGCAGATGGTAGAACAGTAAAACAATATTGTATTGATCCAGTAGCTTGCGTATACAAAGCTTCATTTCACACGAAAAAGACCTTTCAGGGGGATTAGCTTTTCATTATAGACCTCCTGCTGTTTTTACCAATTTCCTATCTGCACAGGGAGTTAAAAGCTTGCAGCTCCTTCATAAACAGCAGAGCAACACACAAATAAAGGCACTTACTGCAGACTTAATGTCATGTTTGCACACTGATAAGACCAAAGAGGGCCATTGATGGGAAATGTTTGGCTGCATTTAACAATGGGCTGATTTTCACTTGATCCTTCTACTTCAAAGAGTGAGCCAGTTTAACATCAGGAGGGGTTATTTTCCTTAAATATCTCCTTTATTCAAAGTGATTGAAACAGCCGCTGTGTCTTACTGTGTTAATTTAAAAAGGCACCAATTACACACAAAACACATCAATAAAACGTTGCTGTAACAGCATCATCTCATTTGGCATTTGCACAAAGCCCTTGCAGTAAAAAACGTCACTGTTTATAAGTAAAATTGGGGGAAAAGTCACCTTCAGCGAGTTTAACTCCCGGGCTCAGTAGACATACAGGCCCTCAGTTTCAACGTAAGTTTCTGAGTAATCAGATTCTATCATGGCGCCAGTCGAACGGAGATCACTTGTGATCTCAAACATGAAGAAATACAGTCATGAAGCAGTGGAAACCAAGTCAACAACTTCAGATTCCTATCTAATCTCAACCATGTTTAGTTTAGGTAGAGGGTGTTTGTGGCGAATCGGAGAGCATGGGGCACAGGAAGTAGCACGTTTGGCTATATGGGCCAAGGACAATCGTGTGGGTCAAAGGTCAGGGGCTAGAGGCCAAAGGCCTCATATGGGGCAGACTACGCATAAAGCCGTGGCTGGCCTTATTGTTCCAGCAGCAGACGCGGGCAGCTGATGTGGATGGAGCAGGACAGCTGACAACTGCCTCAAACAGTCTCCAGCCGACACTTCCTATTGGCTGTTAGTGACATCATGGTTCTATCACCATGTTTCAACTCCTCTTTTAAGGGTGGGTGGAGAGTACTTCCCTCCTCCTCCTCCTCCTCCTAACCAGGTCACATCTCTCTCTTTTTCTCCATCACACACGCACACACACACACACACAGCTCTATGAGCCCCTTCAGGGGACCTCAGCAACTCACATGGCCACTTTTGTAAAAGGAGGATGTAAGACAGGGGCAAGGAAGTAGCAAGAAAACAAACAGAGCAAAACAACTATTAGACGGACACACACACACACACACACACACACACACACACGCACACACACACACACACACACGCTGTCATGTGTAATTTAATCCAAGACAATGAAAATTTTGGTCGAAACATCATGCTATTATTTTGAAAGTCTTGCTTTGATGTTTTCACAAAAAGACAGCTCTAAATTACTAGCTGGGCTGCACTGTTCTATGTCTGCGGTAATGAAACAAAAGGATGCTCACAGTGAAGGAGACGAAGATACACAGAGAGAAAGGGGTCCTAGTAGGAGGCAAATTGAGAAATAATTGCCTAATATATAAAAGCTGTGCTGGAAGATGAACAGAAAATCCCACATCTTTTAGCGTTTAGTGTATTGAAACAGACTCGTGTCGTAGGGATGTGGCTGGGAGGTCTTAATCACTCTGATCGATCCCTGTGCCAGGCAGGTGTACCGTATCTGATGTCTGATTAGGGTGGAGGTGAAGATGCTCTGCTACAATCAGACGCAGCGTTCAGCCCGGGATCACGTCCTTCACCAAGAGTTTAGCTCTTAGTCGGATTAAGGAGGAGTCCGTGCACATGGGAAAAGGTGAAGCGCCATCGCAGCGCTGGAGGAATCGATGGGGCTGCAGTGGGGAGCGTGGGTGGAGCAGGGGGGGGGGGGGGGGGGTTCTGGCACTGAGGCGGAATGATCTGCTGTGCTCTGCGTGGACTCTACAGTGATTAAACATTAAACCACATAGGGGACAGGCCAGCAGGACAGAGCTAAGTAGCTTTTAAACTCCCCTCCCCCTCGTGTGTCCAACAGTGAAGATGATCCAAAATGTATTAGCCTCATCATAGAAAACAAAACAAAACTCTTTGACCCTTTTTAGAAAGAAAAGGGAAGGCACAGAGGGCAGCGAGGAACGCACGCCAGGAGAAGGCCGGGAAAATGGCACAGAAAACAAGCCTGCTTCCAACCACAGGAAGGGCTCGCCCCCCGCGGTGTACAAACATGCGACTCAAAGAAATGATTGAAACACAATGTACCCCCCAAACAAATAATGGCCTCCATTGTGAAATGCTGCGGCACACTCGGTCAGCGGAGCAGTTTGAAAACAGTGGGCCTTAAACCCCCCCCCGCCCCCACCTCTCCATCTCTTTCTCAGCTCCCAAGGCCACGAACAACTTTCTCCTTTAGTTGGCACATAGACGGGGGCCACGCAACACCGCGGCCCAATTCGGAGTCCCCCTCCCCCCCCCCCCCCCCCCCCCGAAAATATGTCTTTGTCTTGCTGTCGTTACAGACCTCCCACCGCTCAACGGACCGGGCTGCTGAAGTATAAGTGCACCAACAGGGGGCCTAAGGCACGTTACAAACAACCACTGAGAATGTAAATTCACAAGTACTGGGCTCCTTATTTTCCTCGAGTACTACACCAAAGTTTACAATTGATTAGTACAGCAATACATCTTTTTTCACAACCTCGGTTTGAAAACTATTTCAGACGTTGTGTCAATTATGCAGCTGGGGTTGTCGTGGCGCAGGGGGTAGAGAGGGTGTGCTGTGCTTAGTGGTTCGAGTCCCGGCTGTGCCATGTCGAAGTGTCCCTGAGCAAGACACCCAACCCCTAATGGCTCCCTGGGCAAAATGTAAGAGCCATGGGTTAAAAATGTAGTGTAAGTCGCTTTGGATAAAAGCGTCAGCTAAAACGACCTGTAATGCAGTTCTGTTTTACGTCTACGGGTTTTGTGTAACAAATGACTTCACACCTGACGCCACTCAGAAGAGAAAACCCTGTTCCCCTGACATACGTGTGAGGACCTGCAAGAGAGTCACTGAGGAGAACCTGCACGTCATAAACTCTAACAAATGGAAGACCTCGGGCTATATTTCCTGCTGCAGCTCTCTCAACAACAGAGAACACTGGGAATTCAAGAGTTTCACTGCAAGCAAAGTCAAAAAGATTCTGACACAAAGACCTCTTTGTAACATTTGAATTCTTAACCCATTGTTATCTTAACTACATGACATGAGCCGCTGTTAGATATTAACTAGGGGTGCTAAGAGTTACACATTATCAAGTCCTTTTGAACAACGTGTCCTTGAAAAGGTGCCCAACGAGTGAGAGGAGGCGTCTCTACACCTGCTAGATCAGTGATTTCCTCCGGAGAGGCCGACGTGAATGTGCACCCACTCCCACACTTTCAAACATCCAATGCTGGGCCGCCTGGCTTCAGACATAAAAGGGGATGGATTGCTGGCTGAGAGAGGAAATGGGTGCATGCTGCTCAATCAATGAGCCACCAATCACACACACACACACACACACACACACACACACACACACACACACACACACAGGGAGACAGAGCAAACACAGGAAACAGGAGACCGTATCCTTTAAAAAAAGGAGTTTAAAGAAGGCTGGCTCTGGCTTTGGCTCCAGGGCCTCTGCCAGGGCTAAATTTTGTAATATAGCCATGTCTTGTGGTGGTTTAGTGCTACTATTACTCTCCCCTGGCCCCTTTTCAGAGGAGTTGTGCGCGTGTGTGTGTGTGTGTCGGGGTATTATGAAGTCTGTTGCTATACTAACAGGCCCACTGCTGGACTGTGCGGAGCCCTCAGACAGCAAGGGGTGGTACAAATGACAAAGCGATCATGTAGTCCTATACCTTTGTTGTCTATTTGGTAGCGAAGGACGGGTGGGAAGATCAAGCGTGTGAATACGATACATCACAGAAGAGATACAACCAGGGAGCATCATCAATACAGAGTAACCTTTCAACTCTTTGGGGTTAACAGGCTTTAATTTTGCAACTTCAGAAATGTTTTCTAATAAGGACTAATTATAGCTGAAAGAGACAATCTTCAACGGCACACTTCCAAGGAAATTATTAAGAAATAAATATTCTTTTGCCCAAATATTATTTGTTATTATTTTTAAGTTACTTAATTGACTGATTATCAGAATTGTTGATGACGGAGTTTCTTCCAGTCCAAATAAACACATTCCCAGATCGCTCCAAAACTACATCAGAAAGTCGTTTGCAAAACCAGACTGCCCTCCAGATGAAAGGCACATTCCACCATTTCTCCCCAGCCACATTGTGCCCGCAGGAGCACATTCCTGCTACATGAAAGCAGCGCCAGGCCCACCTGGAGCACGTTATTGCTGCATTGCCTGTCTCCGCGTTGCAAAAACACAAGTTAACGGAGTTGTCTTGAGAGCAAATGAGCTCATGCAGCTTATTGTGCTCCCAATCCGGCTAGGACGAGAACCCCCCCCCCCCCCCCCCCCACCACTTTTATGCAATATAGTGGTACAAATTTCCAAAACTGAGATCTGACACCAGAACAGTGACACAAGCGCAGCAGCTCTCAAGGCAGGAAGGGATCTGCAGAATTAATATACGCAGTTAGGAGTAAACAACATCGGAGGACGTCCTCGTGCCCCTGAGCAGCGGTGACAGCGTGTCCTCCTGTCTGCACTGTCACTCTGTGTCAGCTCTCATTACCTGTGGCGCTACGCCACTAGTAGTGACTGGTTAACGCCACCTGCTGCCTTCTGTCTACGGAGGGAGTTGCACTATCCCTGACTTGGAAATCATTTTCATTTTTTTTAATTTTAAATCAATTAATTTTTATTTTTAAATCTCCATGCCCTTCTCCAGCAACACTTTCACCATCACCTGAATCCCCCCTGCGTCCGAAGTCCCTACATGTAATGAAACATGTTTCTGCTGGAATCTGTCCAAAGGAAAAAAAGATCTATAAAAGTAAACTTGCTTTTGCTCAGAAGGTGCCTGTTATAATCTGACTTGTTTTACAATAACAAACTAGATAGGTTTGTTGTTCATATATTAGACCCCATTTTGTGCATAACAATGTGATTAATTGCCAAAAATCACGCGATAAAAAAGAAAAAAAATGTAATTGTTGCCCAGCACCCGAGAAAACTAAGCTGAACCAAACTTCCATCTCCCAGTGGCATCTATTGCCTGCCTCCCTGCCTTCACAAAGGTCCTGTCAACGTATTCACCAATGGCCATAAAGTTATTTGGAAAGCACTTTGGGTGCTGGAGGGAATACAAACGGCGTGAACGGGGGATCAACAGACGCCTCGTGTCATGAGCGTCCGTGTAATTTACTACCTCAGAAGAAGACGCATTTATGACAACACTCTCTGTGACAAAATCATAAAGGGAACAGTGCTTGCTTGGATAGTTTGTGGATTTGGGAAAAATAGTACAAAAACAAACTTTTAAAAGTGAATACCGTCTCACCAATGGGCTAGATGAAATAACATAAATAAATAACACAAATAAATGTGCATACCACCCTCCAAGGGGAAGGAAACAGCCAGAAAGAGAAACATTTCACTGGAAGATTTACCTGAATTAATAGTGCAAATGGGCTAGTGAGCTCTTGTCTGGTGAAACACCACGTGGTGTGAATCAAAAACCGATGATTACAGATCCTTCAAACCACACAGATAAACAAATAAAACTCAAACGTTGGAAGCCTCCCTTCGCTGCAGCTGGCTTTATGGAAGTGTTAAGGTGTGCCTGCTAGTCCTCCTCGCGATGACTGATCCGCGGTTGATAGTAAGCGAGCAGCCTAAGGCGGAAGCAAAGCCCAAATTGGGCCTTTTGTTCCACACTGCACAGAGTCTCGGCAAATGCATGAACAAAACACAAAAACACAAAGCCTGTGAAGAGGCAGGCGTGTATGTGTGTGGGCCTTTCCCCGGGCTCCTCCTCAGCCTGAACAGTCACTCTGTCTCACACACACACACACACACACACACACACTCGCACATGTACACACAACCAACTGCACCACAAGCGCCTCCGAGCCGCGTCTCACCCACCCACACAACGCGCAAACTAACCCGCCTCCCGCTCTCTCCTCTTCCTACTTCTCACCCTCATTCATGAAATGGCCGCTTCACGACTCCAGCTGCTCGCACGGAATTTACGGATGAGGGTTGAGGGGCAGCAGCGGGCCGGGGGGGGGGGGGGGGGGGGGGGGGGACTTTTTGTCTGTTCCGTTTTTCCCCTCTCCCTATGCCCATCTCTGTGCCCGGCTAACCCTTTCCGTCCCCGCGGCGGCGAGATAGATCTGTCCGTCTAATTCAACCCCTGCACGTATGCCAGCCCTCCTCATCCCTGACCCCCTCCACCTTCTCACCCACCCCCCCGCACCACCCCTCCAAAACAAACCTGATACCCTCATGTCTTGGGAGGGAAACTGAAGCTATGCGCCTGGCAGGGGAAAGGCAGGCGCAGAGCGGAGCGGGGGCAGGAGCGAGCGCTTGGTGGCTCCTCCTCAGGGGCCAGTGAGAGGGGAACGGGGACATTCTCAAGTTCCGTCCCTGGAACACATCCTCCGTGTTTCTGCAGTCTTACCACATCACACACGCACACACACATGTGCAGACCATCTAGGATTTCAAAGCAACATGAGACTCCAGCTATGACGTGCCACCCCTCTTGTCTCTTTGTAGATCAAAAATTGTCTATTTTTGTACCCAAACATTTTGCCAGGTGGTATTTGTGGAGGACCAGCGCAAAATGAGGAAAAGCAAATAGATTGTTGCCCCGAGCAGCTTAGTCCAGTCGCCAGATTTTTTTTTAACTAATCAATCAGACCGACTGCACAATAGGCTTTGGTTTGGAGGAAGAAAAACTTCAGAGCCAGAAAACCCCGGGGTACAATAATAAGTGTCACTGTGTATGTATGTGTGTGTGTTGGGGGGGGGGGCATCTAGTCTGAGGTGAATGAGTGCATCTGCGCTAATGCCTCGGGTTCCCCCCACAATTCCGCTTTGCAGCGTCTTCTGCTGTAAACACGCAAATTAAAACTCACTGAAGCGAGAGCTTAAGCTGCCCTCCCTTCTCCGTCCATCCCTCTTCTCACCTTCTGCTGCAGCCCCGAGCGGACGAGGGAACGAAAGGAAGGAAGGAAGGAAGGAAGGAAGGAAGGAAGGAAGGAAGGAAGGAAGGAAGGAAGGAAGGAAGGAAGGAAAGAAGGAAAGATGCAGAGGCCGCAGCGAAACCGAACAGACCCACCTCTTGCTGGAATAAGTTTTAATTTGGGAGGGCGGGGCTGGGCTTCTGTGGTAGGACATGCACATGTGCCACACAGAAAGGGCATGTGTTTAGTAAATGGCATGCACAAACATACAGACACACATATACATCTATAAATAGGTAGTGACAATGGGTCAGTCTGGACATAATAACATGTCTCTTGTTGCTACATCATACCTCTAAATGAGGAAGCTAGACATATCAGAACTTTTCTTTTAAATATATACGTGTAGAAGAAAAGTTATGGTCTGGTTTGATCATTTCTAGTCTTCTAGCATCACTAGTAAACAAACTGTTGCTGTGCATTTAAAAAAATCACAAAACAAAAAGCATATTTCAGCTTTAACCAGGATATTGCATTTCCCCCTCCTCAGCCCGCGCAGTCCAGCACCCGCCCGCCCACCCACCCAATGCCGGCCCTGTGTTTCAATCCTGGCCCCAGTGCACTCAAAGTTTCCACCGATGGACACAGAGCTCTGTAGACGTGCGCAGAGCATTCGGTTTACGTGCGTCAGCCACACCACAGCCCAGGGATCGGAGCATCAGAGGTCGACGGACACGCGGGTGGGGTACTTGAAGGGGAGCTGCGACATCGTATTAACGGCAGGCGAATGAAAAAACATCCCGGCTGCGCTGCATAGTGTGGTTACGGCTGCCTGGCTATTTATACGTTTCCCCCTCCTTCGTAGAAGGAAGCCGCTTTTATTGGATCCAGATGTGAGCGGAAGAACAGACAGCAGCCCGACTGAAAGGTGGCAGCCAGGACCCGGCCAGGTTCTTTAGGAGACAGCTAATGGAGTCCACTTTGACAGGGACAAGTGAAACATTTACATTCACCTTTGACATGAACTGTCATAGTAGGGAGTCAATATTTGGGATGAAACGTGATCATTATTTTGTTCCTTTAAATGTAAAACAGGAACAACAACAATAACAAAAGCACAGCAACCATATTGGAGAGACAATCTAGGTCAGATAAAAGAACTGTGGTTGCCGAATATGTCTGGGACTATCTTTGGACATACATATTTCATAGACGCTGGTCAAGCTGCGTGGGTGACTGTGCAGTGGTCACGGTCGACAGAGACTTCAAAAGATCAAATCCCGCAGTTCTCAGCCAGCCAACCAGCGTAACTTGTTACACTGCTCTCCTTTTCCCCCTGCTCGACCATGGCGCTTGAATGCCAATGAGTGCTGGTGAGACGGGGCTCAATTTGTTGTGACCCCCGGATGATGAATTGCCAGTGGCAGGCTCCCAGTGGGCTACGAGCCCATTGATCCACCAGCGGATTCGATGACACATCATCAGTCCCTAGGTTGAGCTCTCACAGATCTAACGGTGGAGACTGAGCAAAGGAAGATAGGAGAGGGGTCCCACATGACAGGGGAAAGTTCAAACGATGGAGAATGGAAGAAGGAAGCACAATCCTGACCCCTCCCTAAAAAAGTATTGTTTCATTTGATCATTTTCATTTTATTTAGTACTTAAGTGAAAAGTATAGCCATTACTAACAATAGTAGTAGGTTAATACATACTGTATTGGTATTGCTATAAGCAGAACCCTTAGAATTTAGATTTTCAAAGAAAGTAGTTTTTAAAGAACTTAACAATTTAGACGACATAATTGTCCATAACAATATTGTGAAATATGATTTCATCAAGACATAGTTCCCTTGACAGGTCGAATTATCGGAAGTAATAGTTGTCCGTAAGGCTAGGAAAAAAAAGAAAAAGAAAATCCTAGGAACAACGTCGTAGGTTTTGGTCTCAAAAACACAGACGCAGAAATACTAACTCCAGAAAACATTCCATTGATTCCTGTGTCGCCCCTGCAGCCTCCCGGTACTCGTTCTGGCGGCTCCACCCGCCACGAGAGAAGCAGGAGATTGGTCTGGCATTCCATAACCGCTTGTGCTACCCGACAGAGAGGTGGGACGCCGAGGGGGCCCTCACACACCATTACACTCGCACAGACTCCACAACACTTGAAGAACATGAAAACCTGAATGCCTTCAGATATATTTGGAGTATTTGCTGCCTTCATTTTATCACAGAAAGATTTATTTCCACCATTTGGACAAACGAACGCGAAGCACGCCCCCCTCCCTCCCCTCCCCTCCCCCAACACAATGATATCAAAATAGTTTTGAACTTGAGCTGTTGACCAATGAGGAGTAAAGAGGACCTAATGTGCTTAAGTCAGAGGCCAGACTGTCCACTGCTCCCCTAAGCCTGTTTGACCAGCTGTCCTACTGCCTAAAGACAGACTAGAGAGCACCTTGAGGGAGGGAGCAGCCAATGCACTCCAATCTCCAGTCGCCCCTCCCATCTGCTGCACCACCAACCGCCAAAACTAAATCACAACAGCAAAGAACCTGTGCTTGGCTTCCTCCATTAGAACCCCTGGGGATCAAAACACACAAATCTAAGCCGCAAGTTTGCCTGAGGAAGAAAGATTCATGTGCAATTATTTGTTAGATATTTCTGTATTTTAATATAGATAAGTGTTTTTGTCATATATATATATATGCGTGTGTGTTAAATACATTTTAGAAAAAGCATTTGCTAAACTTTAAATGTAGTGTGTTCCTTGTTCTGAGGGACAGACAGGAGTGTGAGTGCATCATGCATGTGTGTATTTCTATCTTACTGCTTCCTTTTCCTCCATGCGGTTGCCACCTGAGGTACAGGCTTGCTTGGTGGGACAGAGTTTGTCAGACCTCCCTAATAAGTGTACGACCCCCCCCTCCTCCTTCTCCCCCTCTCGTGTTCCCCATATCGTTACGCTAGATGAATGACTACATTAATTGTCTCTGATAGCTCAGGGATCTGCCTAGTGCGCAGGGGAGAAAAACTGCAGGGTCATTTTGTACAAGTGTGTATGTGCCATGTGCGTAAATGTGCGTGCTTGCACGTTTACAGAAACAACCAAGTTTGGACAGTGCTTGATAGGCGATTTGTCTCTGGGCTCCCACTGTTTCTAAATGAAGCTCATAATGGAACATGGCAGCGGCAGCCCCCACTTTGTCAGATGGATACATGGACGCCTCTGGCCCCGTGCCCCCCCCTCCCTCCCTCTCTCTCCTCTGAGGTGAGCCCCCCCTCGTGTTAGGAGACATGGGGGCTCAGGAGCGCCGCCTGCGCCGACCACGACTCTACCTCCGGCTCTCGGGTTGTGTCAAAGCAGCCACAGGTGTCCAGCTGTGACAAACGGCCTCACCCACACATCTGGGAGATTCGCTGCTGTCCTAAAACACCGACATGCAGACGACGGTGCAACAGTGCTGCACAATAAAAGGCACCTTTCTCCAAAGGGCACCTCTAATCCAGTTACACATTTAAACAAGGGAAAAGCTTTCAAGGCATCTATCCCACTTATCCTCCAATCAAAGGGAGAATAGAAAAGCTTCTTGTGAACTCAGCAGAGACTTCAAAGAGTTCAACAGTCAAAACATTTGGGGAAAATTATGTGGAATAATTAATAGCGCCTGACCCGCAAGTGGACTTTATTTCCAGCCCATTAATCATATCCTGTAATGAAACAGACGCAACAATTAAACAGGCAAGTGAGGAATAGAGACGTCCACATCCATTAAATCGTATTAAAAACTGGAGGGGGCGCAGAAAGGCAGTCAACCAAGCGCTGACTCCGTGAAGCCCAGAAGAAGATGCTGCAGTGGCATGACATCCAAAGAACATGATCATATATCTCTGGGGCTACGGAAGAATGTAGATGGCCATGCCAAGAGCAACAGCAGCGTCACAGCTGGAACACCACGACGTCATGTAGAAATCGCCAGTAGCCCATGTGAATCCGAGCCAACACACACACACACACTGCGTCCGACGTGCTGAACTGCAGTCCAGCCTTGGGGCAATTTGAGAAAAGACAACATCTACTATCGAACAGCATGCTAATGCTGGGCTGTGCTTGCGTGACAGCCAAAGACTTTCTTTGACTCTGCAGCTCGTTACCGCTACTTAAGTAGGGGAAAAAACACGCGTGTGTGTGTCGTCACTGACTAAATCACCATTTAGGAGGAATAACAAAGAGTGGAATTTTCTAAAAATACCCTGATTTGTTGGGGTCTTAAAGGCTAAACGCCGCGTTCTGGAGTAGCTGAGCGGATCGCTGGTGACGTTTCAGCGGATCGCTTTCCGTCATGCATTCTTTATTTGAGCCGTGTGACTCCTGATCGCCTCAGGTAACCCGAGCACGCTGAGGAATAGCGACTCGAAGCGGAGCCTCAACGAGACGCTCAACTGTCTGTACCATGATGGTGAATTCCAGACATCCCGTGTTACAAAGCTCCCCACGAAAACCTCTGAGGAATCATTCATCCTTTCCACTTGATGGGATACCAAAGAAAAATGCCCCACGGAAGACGTAATGAGTCACCCAGTAAACACGCTGGCTTACATTGTTTAGCCATACTAATCCAGTGACAGGGGGCTGCGTGGACCGAAGCAGTTGACCTGCCACAGGCCTGAACAAGCTGAGCGGTGGTGGATTGAGAAATGAGGGACGCGGGTTACGTCCTCTTTGTCTGTAACGTTATATAAAAGGCTCCGGTGTTATTCTTTCGTAACTCTAAAAAAAATGAACTGTACTGTCAGCAAATCGACTATTGTCTTTTATACGGTGCCCAGAGGCTGAGACGAGGTCTTCCAGCTCAGCAGCTGTTTGAAGATCAGCAGGAAAATGAGGAGGAGAAAGAGTCCAGGAAGGACGGAGACAATCAAAGGGGAAAGAATAAGGGACGGGATTTGGGTGAGAACCCGGGTAGGTGAGTTGGTGATTTAGTGTTGGCAGCTTTCACGTATTTAGTTTGGCGATAGTTCATCAGACAAAACAAGTAATGAGGAAACAATAGCCATCCCTCCCACCCCCCCATGCTGTGCCCTACAAAAGCCTTTAAAACAGAACGCTGTGTGTTACACAAGCTCTAACTAAGGGTATACGCAGCATTAAGAACAGACAATTCCACGAGGCAGACATGACATCACCGACGCTGTGGCAATATGTAAGATGCAGTAAGCCTGAGTTAATAACAATAAGCTTGTTTAACGCAATCAGCACGTTGCCGGTCCTCTTTCGCATCCCGCGTTCCGGATTTACCGTGTCCTCTCCCGTCCTTGTCACTCTCACTGGCAGAGGAATCTTCGGTATGTAACAAGAATGCCGGCAGGGAAACTGGCCACAAGACCGAACTTAAGTAACCCTGGCCGAGTTTTTTTTTTTTTTTGAAAGAAAATACATTAGATTTTTCTTGTGTATGACGTCCAGAAATCAGACCAGATTGCTGAGAAGTAGAAGCAACTATAGTGACCAGGCCAGGCTGAATATTGCGCTGAATGTCCTTTTATGGAGCAGCATACATTAGAAAAACTCAATTAGCAGATTTATGGTCCTTCACAAGCACACGGGACAAAGAGAGGCGCAGTTAAGAACAAATAAAGGCTGAGATGAGCAATGAAAGGCACTAAATCCAATAACACCGGGGCCATACACCGATTACCTCGAAGGGATCGATTCAGAAGCGATGGCAGCAATGATAACCGATACGCAGATTAAATAAAACACTACGGTACCAATATTCAAACACAGAAATCAAATTACTTTCTCAATTTAACATCAATTCCACTGTCAATTCAGAAAACAACAAGGAGCAAACATGGCTTCAGTGGCTTTAGCATCACGGTGTCAGATGTTACGCGTCCAACATTACTGACTCAAGAACCGCTGCATTGCTGACAGACTTCGATAATAAACAATACATTTCCATTTGTAAGAGGCCACTGGCACAAAAGGGATAATTAATTTCTGCTGAGTAGCGCAGCTTAGTTAGACAGAACAAAGGCGCCGGGCCCTGATGAGGGCGGGAATCAACATGATCTACATTATATTTCAGAGTCATGGAAGCAGGAGAATTGAAAGAAGCGGTTTGAAACCATTTGAGCACACGTGCTGCTGTTGTCTGAGATCAGACAGATTAAATAATAATAATCAGAAAGCCTTTACTCTGTGAGGTAACTGACATAACTGAGATGGGGAAGAAGAAGTTAAATGCCAAGCAATTAACTGGAGAACTCACTGGTTTAACAGGTCTGGAAGTATTTCAATCAGCCGGAAACCAAAATGGTTGACGTTCCTGATGCCGACTAGAGACAAAAGGCCTGTATTGTGAGGGCAGAGTGTGTATTTTTCTGATCAAGTTTACTGCCAAGACGCAGGCAACCGTCCCAAGAGCAGTCGCTGTTGTTTCTTTAGTTCCAACCTCTCCCCACACACAGACACACACACACACACAACTTCCACAGTTCCGTCAAACAAAAAAAACCCACACACACAAAACAAATTGACGCATTTACATACACACAAAAATGAATGCCAATGATTTTCCATTTTCACAAATCAAAACGTGCCTTTTCACAGCTGCTTATAATGTGTGATTGACATGTTATGTTATCATCCCTGAGAGGTATAATTGCTAAGATGTATTTGTGTCCCCGGAAAAAAAATACAAATATTGATAGCGCCATTTTTTTATATTTACGTTTCCGTTCCTTCTCCAATAACTGCTTCAGCAGCCTTGACTTGATTGGTTGAAGGAGAGCTTTATGATTTGGTCTACTGTACAGATCAGACATCTGGGGGGGACTTCTGGGACAATTTGATGGACATACTTGTTTGATCTGGACTTTCTCTAATTTAGATGTTGATGATGTAGACGTGACCTGGGTGCGGATGTGAGAACTTCCACTTTGAGACTTTGAGTGGCTGGCCTCTCTGGCAGGACGTGACCTCCTCAGCTCATACTCCATAAATCAGGGGCGAGTCAGGCAAGTAGCGCGGCTGCTTCACTTTGCTCTGTCCCAAGAGGCCGCTTCCTCCCGCTGTACCAGTGACTTTGAACACATGCGTAGGTGCAGCAATTCAATTACAGAGGTGTCTGTCTCCACGGCAGCATCAACGTAGAGCAGAGCCCTCGTTTACATTACATAACAGCTCCTTTATTTACACTCGGATGAAAAATCACCAAAAGCTAGTGTGTGCTGCTATGTTGATTGAACTGAAATAAATACTGTGGTTTCAAAAAGGCATCGCTGGTGGTCTGAGATATTTCTTTCACTTAGGCCATCGTGCTTGTGTAATAAAACCAGCCACTTTAGGCTTTAGCCTGAACTGAAATATTGGCCAGAATGCTATTAGTGTGCGAAAGCTTCCAGGGGTTGTGATTCTATATGGGATCTCAGACCAGGGAGGAGCAGGGTGGTTTTATCACAAGAAGGTACCCAGTCTCGCAGAACGGTACTACTAACTTGCTGCAGGTCTGGTACATCTCATGTGACAGACATGTCACAGTACATCTTTTCAGCTGTTTACCCACAAGGAACCAAATAAGTCGCCCAATTGAAGCCGGCTCTCACGTTGCTGTACTTGAAGTTATGGATTGTCTGTTTCACATGCTTTTCACTTCCAGCATTATCTCTTTTTATCGTTCTCCTGCACAGACAAGGTCACGGGAAGTCAGAGAAGCAGACCACGGCCAGCGACCGTTCAATTGATAGAATGAACTTGGCCACAAGCTCCGAATGGCAGGATGAATGCCCATGTCCCAGAGGAAATAAAGAGAGACATTTGGCTCCATTCGCTACATTGTAAACAGGATGTCAGGATGCCAGACATTTCTAAATATTTTGAATATTTTGTACAGCCATTGTGTCAATGGGCACTCATTCATTTTGTATTCTTAATGTTTACTGAAGTTTATATTGCAATTGGTTTTAGTGCGACTGCGGGTGAAAGCATGAATGACAATAAATGAAAACGGCCGATGGTGCAAAGAGTTTCTATAAAAGAACTAGAAGTATAATATGAATATAACTTGAGTCATTTGTCATAATTGTCCATTTGTGTGGTATAATGCAGACGGTCTTAGAGCACTGGCTTGCTGGCAAGCTGGTCGCACTCCCTAATGAGTCGGACGTAAACAAAATTAGCCACTCATTGGTAAAGTGGCAAGGGAGGAAGAAAGGAGCGGAAAATCCCTACATGTATAAATTTGAGGCCAAGGAAATTTGACTCTACAGTGCGGATGAATGGCTTGCAGTCGGAGAGCACAAACCTTAAGAGTCACAATGGTTCAGTTCCTTGAACAAAATCATAAAGTACATACAGTGCAGGCTAGACACACGCCACAGGGCAGTGACGCACATCCCCTCTCACACACCTCTTTGGCCCGGATTAGTTTTCAGGATGGCACATCCGAGTTGGGTTTTAAAAGCAAACAAATCCAACCGTAGACCATTAAAACGTTTCTGTGAAAAGCGTTCTTTTGTGTTCGAACTGAGTTATGACGTCCAATCCGATTTGGATAAAGCCTTATGAACAAAATAATGTCAAAAGCATGTCTGGAATGTAGAGGTTTCACAACAACCACTCAGATTCAGCTATTCTACTATTTCTTAACAACTAGGTTTATTGCTGCATTGAAAGGAGGCACAGAAGAAAATAGCACTACACCCGGTGAGGTTATTAGGCACACAAAAAAGGTATAAAAGAATTGCCGTCACATGGCAACATCATTTCCAGTGCATTGTACGGCACTTTTTCACTCAACAGAACCTTTCCTGTTTTCTAATAGCAATAGTTGCAGATGGGACACGGGACTTGTTGGTACCACCTCAGTTGGGGCTTTGAGTCGGTACTTGGAGGTGCTACCGGGACATCCTTCACTAACTCACCAATTTTTCCTTGTGATCTTGCGGAGGGAGACTCAGTCGCGGACGTTGCCGGGAACCAGATGCTGAAAAGGTTGCAACCAATTCCTCAAAGTAGATACAAACAGAGAAGTCCAACAGGGCTGAGAGGAAGACAAGGACACACATGGTATACAATTGACCACGTGCAGACGTTCCACCATTCTGTTGTTTGGAGGGTTGTGTGAAGATGATACCACGGCAGTTTCACAATGGCCATCAGCTAAACATCTGATCTCAACTGGGAGGGTAACTATCTGTAGTGAAAAATAAAAGAAAAAGGACCTGGTACCAAAAGATGGTTGCGTCCAGTGAAGCCAAACCATGCAGTGGAAATGAGCCAATAGAAACGTTGTTGGTTTTGTTCACTGTAACGTAAGAAAACAAGACGCGCTTGCCCTAATGTGGCATTTACATATATGAAAATTCATGTTACTTTCCTTTTTACGGAAAGCTATTTCCATGTAAAGAAAGAACGATAGGCTCCTGGTTATGAATTCATCCCTGCACCTCTTTTGTCAATGTTTCTGCCTCCCTGCCACACTATTGCATCTTTACGTAAAGAAAACGTTTTCATAAAAACATATTTACGTTTTCATAAAAACATATTTTTGATGTACATTCATACTGTAGCTACAAGCTTGAACGCCACATTAATAAAGAAAAGTTGTGGTCCCTCCATTACCGGCTGGGAGAACAACATAGTAATCAGAGCAGGATGAAGTTTGAGGGGTTTTCCTAAATGAGAGCATCTGTGTCATTACCCCATACAGAGGAGAAGGCGGAAAAAGAGAAAAAAGGTTTGGAAGATAATACCATACATTATGGAGGGAGCTCGGTGGAATTCAATAACAAGCTTTTTACAAGCAAGTACATGTCTGGTCTGAAAAAGTGTCTCACAATACATATGAGACCAAACAGTGGGAAGGGCCGAGACACGGACCACAACACAGCAAATACCAAAGTCTTTGTCTTTCAGCGGATCATGGTGGGATGCCGGATTCCGGGTTAGTCATCAACAGCAAGTCATGGCGTTTCCAAAACACGTCGCAGCTGAACAGTGAGGTTTAACGGAACAAAAGCCAAAGCAAGCTGATGGCTACGGCGAAGAAAAGGCCGCGCTGAGTAAATGAGTGTGAGTAATACCTTGTGAATGAGAAGGGGCGTCTACATGCAGGCTGTGGGCCGGTCTCTGTCATGTTTACCAGCCAGCCGCCGGGAGAGAGGCGATTCCTGACGCACACTCAAGTGCAAACAAGCCCCGCAAGCTTTGTCTCCGTCGACAGTGGGTGTGGGTGAGGTGTGTGTGTGTGTTGGGACAAAATAGGGACAAGTCCAGACCAGGACTTTTAAAAGGTCTGCTGGACACTTATCAATCGGAGACACGAGGAGACGGAACAGATGAAAGGAGTGCTAATGCACATCCGCCAAGCAGCAGACCTGAGGAGGCCACACTACCACAGGAGGATGCATGGTACGCAGACACAAACAAAGGCCGGGGGTCAATGAGCTCCTTAAATCCTTAGCTAAGCTCCTCATTGAACCGTTACTCACGTATCACAAAAAAAAAATGTTTTTGGGCGGCGCAATGTGCCACTTTGCATACGTTTAGCTATATTGCAAATATAAGACTAATGGAAAAGCTCTTTGCCACGTTCGTTCATTCTTACTATACCCTAGTCTAAATGACAAGTATCTGGGTCATCACTGTGTTGCCATCTAGGTCTCCTACCGGGTCACACGAAAACAGTGACAAACTGTTCTGTCACCGTACCTTATCCTATCTGCCAACATGGAGTCACAATAATCTTTAAAGTCTAAAGCCAATTTAGCAAGGGTGAATGAGGATAGTGGCAGCTCCCAGGTGACGCAGCCTTTTCCTTCCCCCTCAAAGCAGCAGGCAAAGATAGAGCTGCAGTGGGGAGCTCCTGAGACCTCTATATTTATCTGACACAGTAACAAGCTGTTGTGCGACTGCCGCCTAGCGCAGTACGGCTGTACGGTTTCGCCTCAGCCGCACACACCGCGCCCTCCCGACGCCCTCCGTGGCCAGAGATGAGGGAACCAGGGATGACCCAGACGCATGTCATCGCTTTGAGGGTCCACATTCATAAAATTGTGTTTACATCCGTGTCTATGGGAAGAAGAAATACACTTGAATTCTGGTAGCGCACAGCTCGTCTGCGGCACTTCACACGCTGCTGGATTTCTCTACAGAAGGAGCCGTATTTCAAAGCCGAGAGCCGTATTTCATCCGGGGCCACCCCGATGCTGACAAAGCACCAACTGGTTCACTGCCGTGTTCGAGCGGCCCCTTTGAGGCAGATGGCCAGGGGAGCTGCCGGTCTGCCAAGAGAGTCATGACAAGAGGACTGGAGAAGGCCGAGGAGACCCGGCCACCTGTGCCCATTAGGCTGCGTGCTGACAACTGCACAAGGCCCCGGGGAGCCCACCCAAACAAGCTGAGAAGGGAGAGGAAGCGGGGGCACCGGACGCGGTCAAGGCCGTTGACGGAAAGCAGACAAACGCTTTACGATTGTTGACACTAAAAGACATACAGGGAAAGATTTGTAAAAAGCTGACATGATCAAAGCTTTGTTTGGAGGTGACATAATGTCAATCGGCAAAAACTGTCAAAGACGGAACTGAAAGGATGAAAGGTTTAAGGGTGAGCGTGTTTTTTACCCAGGCATTTTATTTAGCGGTGTTATTCATGACATTAACTTTTATGATGCTCCTTTACCTCCTTGTTTGTGCACATTGTGCACATACTCAGAAAAAGAACAGATGACCAAACCCTGCCGGCATGCTAAGGCCTGCATAATATCTCTTTTACAGATACACACACACTCACACACACACACATTGGATTAATGGTGTATCCTGCGTTTAGCCGCTGCAGGATTCAGATTTTTATCAAATAAAATTGATAAGTAGATGATAGATGATAAAGATGTAAAGTTTGTATCAACATACGCTGACATGCCCCTGGGAAGTGGATCTGTTTTCAAAGAAACACATTCACCCATGAGTGGAGTGAAAGGTAGAGGGATCGCATCCCCCCACCTCCCTTCCCGTCTCCTTTCCACACACACACACACACACACACACACACACACACACAACAGGGATGGAAAATAGAGGAGCTGTGTTTCTAGGACCTCAGTGAACCTGACAAACTATTCTGGCAAAGCCCGACACTCTCCTCAGTGGGAGAGAGGGGAAAGAGGGAGAGGATGAGTGAGAGAGCTGTACGCAAGCATACATCTCCTCGTCCGCGGAATCAACCCATCCTGTCAGAGCTTACTTGCGAGCACGGCGCATCATCCCCCGGGAAGCAATGCCAAGCCAGCCCGGCAGTGAGTAGGTGGCTGGTTGTGCCTCCACTGTATTGAGGGAAAGGCAAGGATCAAGCACCAAGGGCAGGCGCAGGCGGGAGATAGAGCTCCTCCTACCAGTTGTGATCAAGTTACACTATTCACCCGGATTTATGAATGAGCTGGTCATGCCAGAAGGCAGCAAGCAGCCTATCACCAGAGGCACTGCGTGGCTCAAATAGGCTTCACGCAGGCATTACACACTTGGATGGCACATACATTCACACACACATACACATAGAAACAAACACTGCAGGCACAGTCACAACCAGGGCACAGGCTTAGGAAAATTTGGAAACGAAGGTTGATGGCACGTGAGGAGATGGAGTCCATGTGTGTGGGCGTGTGCGTGTGTGTGCATGCATGAGTGTCTGTGTGCCGGTGGGAGAGTGTCTTTGGAGGCAGGCAGCATGACACACGCTCCAATTTAGTCAATCAAGTCTATGAGAGGAAACGTAGGAAAAGAGGCCAATCTGTCAGCGCCTTGAGAAGAGTCCTTTGTAGGCCACAGTGGACAGGAGTTGGATAAACTCAAGGCACGGGCCATCAATGGACAATGAGCCATGCTGTTCATACATGGACAATAAGACACTGTATTAGCATGTGTTCATGAATGGGCATCGCCAACTTGTAATAATGGAATAGAAACCATGGAGAGAAAGACACCGCTGTTGGTATTAAAAGTTAGCAATAGCAGCAGACATGTGTGTCTCTTCATTAATTTCACCTCATTCTAATCAGGCAGTGAGCCAAATGTAATATGTTACAATTTGGCATTTGGGAAGAAGTCAAGACAAATTCAAGCGAGAGGCAAAAAGGATTCCATTCTGACTAATCACACACGCTATTCGTGTTGCAGGCCTCTCAAAAGTCCAAAAGCAACCAATAAAACCAAATGTATGTGTAACCAAACTGAGCTTTTCCCTTCACGGGGGCTCAGCTTCTAGGAACTGAGTGAAGACTCAGTACTATTGAAGTACAGTTCATACTGCAGCTGCTAATGAATAACAAGAGAAGCTGTAGGTTCACGCTCGTTCTCCAACACACAGAACCCTATTGCTTCTTTTGCCCTTGAAACACTATTTATGAAGACATAACCATCTAAGAGCACAAAGAGGAGAAAGGACTCCCGTGAAGGGAGCTTTGTCTGCTTTCCCTAATGCATTTGTATCAACGACACCGCAGAGTTGTAACACTAAATCAATAGTTCCCAGTCCTCCGGGTAAACAACAGCAACAAGAGCGTGCACACAAACAAACAAACAAGAGTAAACTCAACAGGATGAGTGGGTCTCACGTGTTGAATTTGACCTCCTGAAGTCTGCGTCTACTACAAAAAAGGCACAGGTCCAGCTTCTCCTGGAAACCGCACCAATGGCCCGGTGGACAGAAAGAAAACACGAGCATGCAAGCGGAGAACATGACGGATCTGACTAATCCATATTTTGTCTGGTGTTTGTGGGAGGGCAGAAATGAATGGCTTTGAGCGACATGAGTGCCATCTCTCTACGGTGCCCCGCTGCCTGAGCGCTGTACAAAATGGAGCAGCGGCTCATGCTGGGTGGAAACATCGGATGTATGAGTACTGAGTCACTGTGCCCGGAGGAAAGCGCCGTACTATCAAAACTGGAATTTGAGTCCGCTTCTACATCCTGTCCCTGTAACCCCGGGGGCTTTTATAAGCCTCAGAACAAACAATTTAAAATGTAAAAGCCTCCTTGTGTCTGCTGTTGGTTTAACTTAAAACGATTGGTGATCATAAGAACACGGCCACCTCAATCAAACACAGCATCAATATCATCCGTCTCATTGCCAACAAACAGTCTCTGTATGGCCCCCACAAATGTTGACTGCACATACAGCCTGTGCTGTGTTTCCCCCTCGCTATCCCCTCACAAGTAAGGTGCCAGGAATTTCTACCTTTTTTACTTACAGGGGCAGCCTCATTCCACCAAAGTTAACATGCATGCCTTATTCCTGAGGTATCAATAAATGGAGCTCCTAGCCAGCCTAAGTGGAGCATAATTTCAACTTGGTTCGATCTTTCTGCAACCGATCTTGACACTGAGATGCATGAGCTATGTGGTAACTCCAGAAAATCAATTCACAATTCTCCGCTGAGGGGGAAGGAGGATTTGCATTCTGTTTTTGATTAAATCATGTTCTTGTCAATAATATTTTGAATAAATGAATTAGCATGGCGAGTCAGGAAAAACACCACCAGTGCAGCCAGAATGAAATAAATTTCGGTTAACATAGTTGGATGAAGATAAAGCATTGTGATATTGTATAGTTTTCTTATTTTCATTAAATCTCAAGTAAAGACTAAAACCAACAACAAATTCTAGAATTGTCTGTGTAGCCAACGCCCAGCTACATTCCTGAAGATGGGAACTGTACTAACACATGCCATCCTGGTGCTATAAATACTGGTTAGTGTACCGAATCCGCGCCTACAAATAGTGCTCAAATTCCCAATGTTTTCCTGTTTTAGAATCTGCTACGACCTACAGCTGTACAACAAAATGAATGCATTCATGACCAAAGTTTTAGTCAGAAACCAATGGGATTGGGGCTGAGTGCCCCAGACCGAGGAGGGAAATCAGAAAGCATTAAGAAATAGATTGTTGATAAGAAAATATCAACAGCCTTATCTGCTCCATTCAAAGAGATCACACCGCAGAAAAATGTATTCTACGGTGAAGGTTGCCGTAGGTCAAATCACTCATACCAAACACATGAAGTGGATCTCTGGCAAGGAGGGAGTAAACATATTATCGAACGCAAAGGTCTACCAGGCCAGTGTGGAGCTCCCTGCGGCTATGGCTCCAAAATGATATTCTATGTTTCTTCTGTATTCAATACCAGGGTTTGTCACCTCAAATTTCAGGTTAACTCACTGTAGCTCGGACAGTAAAACTTAAACGGACATTGCACCAAGTCCAACACAGTTTTGCTTTATCAAGAGCAAAAGGCAGTATTCGATTCACTAAACATTCACAGTCAGACTTATCTTCTGTTGATATGAAATACGATATTCAGCCGGCATTGTTCCTTCAAATCCGACAACCCAGCATTCCATCTCACAAGAAGACATGCAGGCCGCGTGTAGAATACTGCGTGAGAAGCGCGTGCCTCCTCGAGGAGTTGGGAAGGTGAACCTGCCGTGAGACTGGGAATGGACACAGCAGCACGGTTCCCTGCTTGTCGGCCCCGTTTTAATGCCTGGTTTTGGCTGGGCTTGGGGGGGGGGGGGGGGGGCAGAAGGGAGGCCTGTCTGCAGACAACACAGACACAGAGACCTGAGAGGGCTATTTGAAGCAGGCCAGTTTTCGGTCGCGGGATCCCCCGAAGCTCAAAGCAAACAGTGCGCTATGGCAAAGGCTCCACGGCTTGGCCAAACAAGACACTTGACTGTGAACGCTGCGGGGACGAGAGTGTCTCCCGACAAGCAAACAGAGCAGAGAAATCTGACGGGCGGAGTTGTTAACGGGCCCCCGATGAGCCCCGCGGCAAAAGAGTTCAGGTAAGGAGGCTCAGCAACAGACAGGCAGCAGCAGCGGGGAACATATGGCGGATTTGGGAGGAAGCATGGTGGGGGGGGGAGAAGGAGGGAGGGGAGGGGGGGGCGCACAATGTGGAGTGACGGGCGCATTTTCGCACTGTGCTTTAGTGAGAGCTTGCTGTTGTACACTTGACATTTGTCTGACATTCCCCCTCACCCTCCTCCCGCGTAGCGCCCCTCAGTCTCCTCTTCCCGTCGCTGCATGCCACTGAAAAGAACCCAGAACCTCTGCTCCGATCTGCACGTGCCTCCGTACTCACTCCCGCCCACTTCCCTTCAGCCACATGTAGGTAGTCCACATGTTTTCTGTCCAGCATCATACGTTAATCTAATACACCCAAAACTTTTGTGGGAAAAAAAAAGGTGTTTGGTAGGTGGAAAAAGGGGTTTTGTTGCCCTGTGAAACACTTAGGACCCAGAGGCTAAAGAGCTCCCCCCTCGTGTGGTGTAATTAAAGAGCAGAGCGGGCCATGTTGACTATAAAGACCACTGAATGCCCTTGAAGGAACATCTGTACTGGTGAAAAACAAGACAATTATGCAGAGGGCTGGAGGGAGGCAATCTCAAGCAGGATGCAGAGAGGTAGACGCATCAAGCCATAAAAAGACAGGGTGAGAAATGTTATCTGCGCAGGAAGGAAGCCTGAAATACTTACAGACTTACTTTAGCTTCATTCTGTTCTATTATTGCATGGGTAACCCCTCCTTTCCCCCCCACTGCGTTACTCCCCAGAGCATTTATCTGCAGCCTTGAGAGCTCAGGGCCCTCTAATGCATTTACCCTGACCTCGGCCTCACAGAGAAGTGAACCGGTTCAAACAACAAGTCTCTCAAGTCGTAGACATGAGAACTACTGACTGCAAAACACTGCGCGTGACTTCAAGGTCATTCACAATCTACACAGGGCATATTTGCATTTTATGAACAAAGGTGTTCATATGAAAACTATTTCTGAAATCCACTCGGCAACTGTATACAGATTACGGGAGCGATAACAACATGCAGGGAACTCGGTCAGTGCAGAGAATAAATAAACAGGCGTAACAATAAATGTACAACCTAACATTTCAATAGCGTTAGATATCACCAGGGAAAAGACACTGATTTCCACTATTTGTTCTGAGGGTCCACGGGGATGAAGGAGGGTGGGGTTTAAGACTGACCATGGGAGCTGTACACAGGTCTTTAATAAAAGAGCTAGAGGAACTTTCCCACCATTCTTTCACACAGATGAGAGAACGGAGAAAACGACAGTTTCTTTTGCAAAAACTACAGTCTAGATTGACATGTTTGGTTTTAACCAAGAAAATAGAATATCTGTAAATCTTCCATTAACTCCATGACAGAGTATGGGTATTCAGAGCAGATATAAGACGCCAGTCTCTATCAAGTAACAAAATGTATTAATGTATCTATGAAAGAGAGCAATGAAAGGTAAATAGTACGCAACCTTGAAGACACAACATTGTTTCAAATCATTTAATTTAATCACATTTAATAAAAACCTCTAGAATGCCACTGGCATTGGCATCTTTTAGATATTTTGTATCCAGCACAGTTTTTTTAGTTGTAATCTTATATCACCATTTCAACTCTTGAGATTTGCGAATTGTGTCTTATTCTGTGAAGGAATTTGACTGATAAAAACCCTCTGAAAAGCCTCTTCCACCCTTGAAGAAATGTTACAAAATAAAGCATAGATGGATACATTTAAAAAGGCTGGAACGGCATGCTACAGTAGATTTGAAGAGGCGGGAGACAGCTGATCTGCTTGTCCCAATTTCTAATCGAAAAGCACGAGCTGTCTCTCCCTCTGTAATCTGAGAGAGTAACAGCGGTGTAGATGTTGCCACACTTGCCGTGAGAGCGGCGTGAATAGATTGACGACATGACCCTCCTCTGAACTGTTTTTAAAAATGCATTACCGTACCGCGGGGCCAAAGTTATACAAGGAATACACTCCCCCCAAATTCTTCAATATAACCCTTTTCATAAATTGCAAAAAAAGTCCCAAGGCAAATATTTAGCTGAAAGGGTCCAGACAGGTAGACAAGCTCATTTCTTGGCAGAGCAACGTTAACCTCAGCTGAGTATGCCTGTCTAATACCTACTGCTCTATATTGCAGCCGTCCTTCACTCCACAAATAGCCTGATCTGAAGACAAGGTCTCCATAATGAACAGAGAGGAAATGTTTGGCCGGTGGATAATCCTGCCGCCTGACGGTAATGAAGGAAAAACCCTTCATGGCTTCATGGGATTTGTGCGCTAGTGAAAAATAAAATGGATAATTCAGAATGGTTGCGAGACTGTAAACTACCTACATTGATCGAAGGCCCATTTGCATTTAATATAATTATACCACAAAATGTTGCCCATTGCGGTTTAAAATCACCTACAGCTGCTTCATTCATTATGTGCTGGGATTAAATATAAAACAAAGGCCGAACATATTTCAGGTTACCTTTCTGGCACTGACTGGAGGTCCAACAGCGGTAGTCGAGGTTGTCATTGAACGACGTCCTGCGGCAAAGAGGGTTATCCTCCATGATGCCTGGGCAGACGTTGTCGCACTCTTTTGCCTTCTTGTTCCCATTGATGACGTTGTTAAACTCGGCGTCCATAATAAGAGACCAGTCCACGGAGTCCAGGTAGCAGAGCTCGGGGTTCTTCTCGATCCGCAGCGCTCCTCGAGTGATGTTTCTCAGGTTGTACAGGCCGATGTCTTTCAGGCTGGTCATCTCGTAGATCACCAGGGCGTAGTTGTAGAAGAGATTTCGCCCCCCTATGACGCTCAGGTTGGGGAAGAGCATGCTGAGACTGTCCAGGCCCGAGACGCGAAACAGCAGCAGGTAGTCGGTGATGACGGTCAGCTTTGGGAAGGAGAGGGAGCGAAAGGCCTCCTGCTGGATGTTGTTGGTCTTGTCGGTGATGAGGAGGATCTGCAGGTAGCCTTCCACCACCGTGCAGTTCAGCAGCCGCTTAAACTCCTCAATGTCATTGCGGATGTCGATACTCGGACCACAGACTGGAAGAGACAGAGAAGGACGACACATGAAGGTCTATGTGCAATGGAGAGAATTACAGATTTTCGTTTGCATCCGAAATGAATGTAACAAATGTTGTTTGGTAGGAAATACAGCAATTGCTGGAAAATATAATAAGCTTCTTGAGGTATCAATAATATTTAAAGCTACATTGTATAAAATGAAAAATAAATATTTATTCACAATGAGTTTCAGAAGGGTAAAACGTGGAAAGGACCATCTGTAGCTCTATCCGACATATCAAGTACAAACTGAACTTTGTCACCTCAGATAACCCCAGCGTTTGAATGAGCCATTCCTCTTTCTTTAGAAAATAACACTCGAAACCAGCGCCCGGGGCGCTCTCAGACACCACACACAGTTTATTGTGCTCTAATGCAGCTTTCTAGTCTGATAGACCTTCAAAGCCTCGTCTAATGAAGCGAGATCTAGGGCCGCTTCACCGACTCCACGATCATGTTGCAAAAAACCTTTATTGAATGGCTTTCATGCTGAATCTTTGTTTAATCAGATATTGAAACATTTTAAATAATGCAGCTGAAATGTTTATACCAACGAGTGCAAGACATTTGTCTTGGGAGTGGAAACTTTACCATTATTTTTAGATAACATCCTCTAGCAATTATTCTTCACTAAGTGCAACTTTAGTCGTTACTTTCAGCTAACGAACTATTTTAACTAATAAACCACTTCTAGCGGCGGTATCGAAATCCCACCCACGCAACCGCCCGAGCTAATCACGAGCCGCTCTCTGCTGCATAAACGCGTAGCATTGCGGCAAAGGTTTGGCTGAAGGGACCAAAGAAACAACACTGGATGTGAGATCAAATTGATTTAACGTCTATTACACAGATTTATGAGCTACAATGCAGCCGGCAACAGGAAACGTTTTTGGGGGCTTTTGGAATTTTTGGTTCAACCTTTACATAGCATTACCAAAATTAAGAATACAAACATGTTTTACCATTTATAGCAAAACAAATGCAACCATTAAAACCTGTATTTACTTTTAGCCAGGCCTCTGAAGTATCTGTCCAGTATTTTAGCTTCCTAAATGTAATTATTTCTACCATTCATTTTAATTTTGGGAAACTTGTTGGACCTCTCTGCTTAATTGTTAAATAGTTTTGCACTCTCAATTGAATTGTGATAAGTAAGAGTTCATACATAAAGGTGTTACAGGTGACTGAATACGTGGAGATATTTTTTCAACTAGGAAGTAACTAGGTTAGTCAATTCTTCTTTAAATAACTATTTTAACTTTGTTGCAAACTGCACATAGTATATTTATGAACAATAAATGCGTAGAATATTTATAGAATTGGCACATACTGACACCAACAGGTTGCATAATATTTGGAACGGTCTAAAAGAAGGTTCAACAGTCAGTACAGTAAATGCCTTGACATATGAGCTCCTCGGTTAAACCTGTTATGTTCTTACAGAGGCTTGGGAGGCCAATGCAGTGAGAGACACTCACAGCGCCTGTCCAAAAGACAAACAGGCATGTTTTCAATCAAAGTCTTTGATCCTTTTTAAATCCCTAGGGATAACGCAAAGAGCTGAACTGTTTCAAGAGCTAAAATACTGTGCCACCAGATGCCTTTCTAATATGGTTGTATGGATGAAACCACTTTTTTTTAAATGACAAAAGCGTCCTTTCATAATATATATATATACAAAAAATTATATTAAAGATGAGTGCTGTCAGAAGGTCCCTGTGAGTAGATTAACTTCCCCTCGGCAGAAACAAAAAAGGCCCTCATTTAGGTTCTTCGTCCAAACTATTCTTCCAAAAATAGAAGCTGCATTGTTTATGTGGTTGCGGTGGCTATATTTGGTCCTGTCAGGGCCCTTCACGTCTCCAAATTTAGAGCGGAAACCATTACTCCACGAGAAAATTGTATTTGCTTTCTCCAATCAACACCAATGCCCCTGGGCTCCACTTGTTAGCCATCGAACTGCATGTCTTCTTTGTTTCATTGAGAATTTTCTCCCGGCTCCTCCGGCAGCCGGAGGGAGGAGGGGAGGAGGGGAGGAGCCACTCCAATACAAAGACTAATTTGTTTGTTGGTAAAGAGAAACTCTAGGCTCCACTTCCTGACGAGGGCATTATTCAAATCAGGGGGCGTCTGGGCAGAGAATGGGGGGCGAGTGAGGGGGGGGCAAAAAGACACTTTGAAGAATGAGAGATGTTTCTGCTTTGCGTAGCTATGAGAGGGCTCCCTACTGGCGTAAAAACCCAACAGAAACTAAGATAAATATGGATAGAAAAGTATTTCTGGTTGTTAAATATTCCTGTCTGCCATCTCCAATTAGATGTATCCTAAAAAACTGCTGCAGAGAAGAATAGAGCGAATAAATGCAGAATGGAAGAAACGCCCCCTCTTTGTGAATCCCTTGTTGTACTCATTAAGTATGTTAAGTACCAGGAATTTCAATCATTTCCTTGGAAAGGGATTGAGTAGAATGTTGTTTCAAACCAACAAAAAAAAAAACAGTCTTGAAGAGAAACTGTTCAAGCTTCTCTCATTCTTTCCACTCAATCTATTTATTGTGAAGACCACAACGGCTGAACCAAATTTGGATCACAAATACGTTATCTATTGCTACATCGACAGGAAGAAGTGGTTGAAAGAGAAAGTATTGCGCTGATGTTGTTACGGGTACTATATATAGTAATAAGTAGTGAACTTTTTGCAGCGTTGTGCACGAAGAGGGATATGACCTCATGTGTGTGTGCGTGCGTGTCTTCGCGCTTCACACTGCTGAGTAAACACACATATCTTCACAGCGTAATGCAATCCAACGGCTCATGTGTATGATTGATAAACCTTGCCATGGCCCTCCAGGGAAATGTCATCACACACACACACACACACACACAAGCCGGAGTCAGCTAAATAAAGCCAAAGCTAATGGTCAGTGTTTATCTTGAGTTCACATCAACTATGATTCAGAATCATGAAACTGAAAGCTGAAAAAAAAAGTTTATCAAAGAGACTAACTGAGCATTGCGTGATACTGATCATTTTATCCTTTTTTACATACAACCAGCTGTAAATTCCATGAAGGTTATCAGGAAGATCCTCTGAATAGTTACTATGTTAAACTAAATATTCATATAAAAAACATTGGGGCTGCAAATCTTTTGTATTTTTACTGAAGAAATTTGTTTTTAGTGTATCAATGCTCTTTTGAGGGAAATTATTGATTTTTGAGGATACAAAAATACAAGAATGATGGGAAACACGGAGGATACAAGTACTAAAAACAAATTGTATAGAACTATAGTAAAGTAAAACCACTATATATATATATATATATATATATATATATATATATATATATATATAGAGAGAGAGAGAGAGAGAGAGAGAGAGAGAGAATAAAAAACATAATAAAAATACAACTTTATTAGTTTTGAAAATACCACGTTGTCTGCCTGGTTTTCACCCCGCACGGCTGCAAATAGACTAAATGAAATATGCATTTTCTATGAAAGAAAATGTTAAAATGTCTCATTTGATATAATTCTTTTTTAAACAATGTATCAGTCAATATTTAATTGATACCTATCAAAATGAATGTGTGAATTAATGTGTGATCGTTTTTCTATTTCATTAGATGAGATTTTTCATTTCAACAATTGGCTCTGGTCCATGGGCGAACCCAAAGCATTCGCTTTGAGAGCTGTGTATTGATGCATATATGTAACATGGCATGAGAACGTTACACGGTGAAGATTTACTCACTGAACCATAGGAACAACAAGAAAAAAAAATGTCCCACTAAAATCCAGTACTTGTTGACGCAGCGAGGGAACTGGTCGCAGTGCGGTAATATCCCCTCACACCTGCCACATCAAGTGGCCCTAATCCCCAGCACACTGGAAGTCATCTGACCAGCAGTCTGGTGGGCCACTTCCCCTCAGCGGACCTTACTTCAAACACCGTGGCTCAAGTTTCACTAAAACCCCAAACAGTAACACTACACTGTCCATCACAACAAATCTCACTCAAAGAACCTCCCTTACGCGTCCCAAAATAAGGAAACAGGGCACGGGGTAACTGACCTTTTTAACACGAACAGTAAAACATGATCAATGTCAACGACTACATTTAATGTGCTGATCCATTACAATGAAATATGGTTTGCAGATATTTTTATCAAGGGGAAAATGGCTACAACAAATGAAGCTTGTAGGAAACTTTCAAAATAATGGAAATTGAGGAACTCTTATTAGTGTTTAAATATAAGTGGTGATAAATGTATTATGGTAGCATTAAATCCTTTATATGAGTCAAAGCCAAATATAATTTTTCCTAACATTGCTTGTGTGTCTGTCACGTTAACTCTATGGCCCTCTCTGGTGTATATCAGTGAAATCCATAAAAGAAAACAAAGTACGATGAATAATCAGGCATGACAGTTAATTGCTATATTTTAATTCAGCGGTGATGCAAAATCATTTGCACATAAAAATACAACTTGCTCTCCAGCATTTACGGCCTCTTAATTTCCTCATTAAATATAAATAAACAACTGATGGTCTCACGATTGAAACAACAACAACACGACAAAAGGAAGTGGTTTCTCGCTGCGATTCTGAAAACACCTTGAAGCTTAATCTTTGGCAGAAGAGATCTCCAACCGGGGGAGGATCCACGTTCAGGTCTTGACGAACCTGCTTTTCAAATCGACCCACCAGGTGCCATCCAATGTAGAAGCTAATATTTGCAATCATGACAACACTCCATGAGCCACTAAATCGTCAGCCTGTGATGATGATGTATGTGCGGTTGGCCAGAGACTGCGTTCGCCCAAATCCGAAGCAGGCCACTTGAAACAGAGTGTTTAATTAAGCATTGTAAACCTCAGCTGGCAGCCTGGAGGAGCTGCACGACAGCGTCTCACTGCACTCTCACAAACTAGCCCAGTGACACACTTTAACGTCCTTATACAGGGGGGCGGGGGGTGCACGCCACTGACTCTGTCCTGCTGCAGTACATGCACAAAAAACACACAAATACGCACAACATAGGGCTATTTAACGCACACGCACTACACTTGGCGTTCCTGCATCAAGCCACGGCAGGGATATGGGGAGGGAACGCATGCTGGAGGGGCGAGTGCATGTAACCATGTCGCCCCGGTCACAAGATGGAGTAGGGCACCTTGGAGTAGAGTTACAGCAGTCATATCTCAGCCACTGGCATGTTAGTCACACTGTCCCTGTCAGTTTAAAAAAAGACAACATAATAAATATATCTATACATACACACATATAGATATGCTTTTATCAGAGTCACTTGCCGGATCACGACCCCCAAATGGAGCGATGGGGACGAGTGCACGCCAAGCGCAATGCTTGCTGGCGTTTGATTATTTATGCCGCCATTCAGGTTTTCAAGAGCAGCGTGTCCCTTCATATATAACCAAACAAGAACACTGGTGTGCCCTCGTGGAACGGGACAGACGGTGCTTGTACTCACAACCCCTGGGCCAGCGTTGTTGGGGACATATCTATTTTTAACGCTGATAGTGACGGCGCCAAGTGATGGAGTAAAGCGCATCGGGGTGTACGGGAGACCACTACCGTATGAACAGCAAAAGCTATCTGTGATTTTTTTTTCCACTACGTGATTATAGATGCAGTCCGACTCTCGGCGGCCCAGTGAACTAACCCCCCCCGCCCCCCGAGCAATAGACAGAGACTCCTTGCTGTGTTGATCTTCACCACAGTATTTGTCTCTTCCTGCTTTGTTCTGATAGGCGTGATGTATTATGCGCCACAGAGCATTGAGATGTGAGAGCACCCACTTTGGGTCCCAGGCCCAGTCGCGGTTGTCTCATCAACTCAGGGAGGTGGCACAGAAAAGCTCCTCTGCGTGGCTGGGGTCAGACCGGATGGCCAGTGGGTTTTTTCTTCTATTCGAATGCTAATATAGGTCAGTTTATATGTCTCCTTCCCGTGTCAAGGCATCTCCACCATCCCACATGTCCTCTTAGGAAACAGGCAAATTAGTACGGAAGTGATGCAACACCCTAAAACACAAAAACAGAGCATGCCACCCAAGTTGAGCGGAGCCACAATCTCTGTGCAGAGAGTTGGCTTTTCGGAAACTACAGCTAGTTTAGACTTTCTGAAAAGGCAGATATGGCATCATCTTTGTTCAACATCGTATTTAGAGAGTTTTAACTGAAAAGCCAAGTAGTCGTTTTGAGATTTGTTTTAAAGGTAATGTACAATATGCTGGCTGAAGCCCTGATAGGTGCATTTGAAATGTAAAGACCATAAAACAAAACATTTAAATCACAGCAAGGGTACTGAATTTGCTAAAAGCTCATGAACTTTTAACACGACTAAAGAGGAAGTACTTTGAAGTTTCCCACACGGATTCAAAGAGAAAAATCAGTGCAATCAAGTTATTGGTTGGTAACGGAAATCGTATCAACTCACGTCTTCCTCAGTGTTTTATTTCAACACACGTGTCCGTATATGTAAAGTGTATCGATACTAAAATGCCATGTTTTTCGAGACACTTCTACAGTGTTTCCATGAGTGTGAGAACGTGATGCGACGACTCGGATAAGAATCGTGCGCGCGCGCAGCAGCCCGTGCGTGTCCATCCAGACGCCACATAGCTTCACACGGAGTAACGTCACCGAGGCGCTTTAATCATCCGCGGTGTTTATGAAAAATAGCCGGCTGAAGAAAGCCTTTTCAATTATTTGCCTGCATTTTGTGGTTTCTTTTTTTTTTTTTTTTTTTAATATGGCTTTTTAAAAGAGCTAAATGTGATTTAGGGTTGTTTTTTTCCTTCTCATGCGCAGCGACGCCACGAAATGCAAAATGGCCACATGGTCGTAGTAACCTTCAGCTCTGGTGCCTAGATTTCATCCCTTTGCTATCTGGATGTCTAACGCGAATGTTACCACGTCCGTAAGCTTCCGGTCATCAAAGCCGCTTCATCTTATGAGGCGATATGCGCACAATAAAGCAGATGTTGCGTGCGTGACGCGCAGCTGTGCCACATGGTCCTCAAATAAAAATTCGCAAGTCGGTGGCTACATTAGGTTTGTCACATTGAGTATCTAGGACCTAGTGGTAAAAAAAAATGCGGTTCAGTTTGTTTTTAATAAAATACCCATTATTCATTCCACCAGTCAGCAAACGACTGCAATACAAGAGGTTGAACCAAGACCCCCCCTCCCCCCCTCCAAAAAAAGCACATGTCAACCCATGCGTAACAATAAACTTTAACAAAATATTATAGTGAAAAATACTCACTCTCTCCATGTGTGGACCAGATGCAGATAGTAGAGAAGGAGAGCATCAGCCCCCAAAACAAGGTCGCGCTACGCATCCGTGTGTCACAGCTCATGTTCTTCAGTATCATTCTCCGTTTGAAAATAAAAAAAAATTTAAAAAGCAGGGATGTAATTGAAATTAAATAATTGTACACACCAGCCCTGCAAAGAATATGGAGGAAAAAAATGTCTGTAGCCCAAGAGGGCTACTATATGGTAGCCCGCAAATGCGGGGCTTCCAGGGTTTACTCTGAAAAATAGGAATAAATGTTTACAAAATCGCAGGAACGAGATATTCCTCTGAAGGATGAAAAAAAAAAGCCTAAAACAGTTTGTTATTTTTGCCAATCACGGGATACTTTGACGTCGGCTGGTATGGCACACGAGCCAGTGATTTTTCTGGATAAATGATGGTAATCCCCATCTTCAGTCTCCATCTCTTGAAAACAGCAGTGCGCTTACAGTGCAATCAGGCCCGACACTGACGGTACAACAGATATCCCACTAAATGTTATCCTTGGCAGCCTTTTCCACCATAATACATTAACGCCAGTGTTTCTAACACCAACCCCCCCCCCCCTGCGGTTGTTGTGTATGAGGGAAGGACCGGGGCAGAAAACACGTCCAGATCCACAGGGTGGTGGCCGCGAGGTGGAAAATGAATGAAACCCCCTTTTCTCTCTCTCTCTCTCCTTTGGTTTATGCCATCCAAACAGCGCAGGCTCTCAATCCCCCATAAAAGCAGCAGCAGCAGCCCCCGGGCCTCGGGGACAATTTGCTCTCCTCGGGTCGGACTAGGAAAACACCAGACGTGTGCCACGCAACAGAGAGAATGGGTCTCCAGCTCCTCGGCGTCACACGCGACCTCGGCTGGGGTTTGGAGAGGGAGAAACGTGTCCACAAGGAGTTGCCCTTTATGCGTGTTTTCTCTGTAATCCTCGTGGGGGGGGGGGGGGGGGGGGTTGTTAAAAGATTTTTTTTAAAAGAAGAAGAGCGCAAACAGAGGGTCCCGTTGCGCGCGTGTGGATACGGAGGCTGAAGTCCTGCGGTTCGCCCTGAGTTAACGCAGCGTTGCGGGTCCGCGGTCCTCCGTGGGATCTCTGCTGTAAACAAGAGTCGGCTTCTCTCTCTCTCTCTCTCTCTCTCCCACAGAAACGCACACGACCGGGGAGCAGGTCGGAACACCCGGACTGGATTTGAGATCCCTCCGAAATCCCATTAGATTCCTTAAAGGAGACGCCGGGTACTAATACTCCTAATGCCGCTGGGTGTCCCCGAGCAGCCGTGGTGTACGTGGGCTATTTCAATTAGAACGACCGCCTTGTTATGGATTCCGTGACATCATTACAAGTCATGCGTGCACATTTCAGTGTCTGCAGCAAAGCATCCTTAAAGTAGCCCGCGTTTATAGACGAGCCCATTGCAGGATGATACGATACTATTAATGACGCAGGATAAATAGCGGGTAACTGTAATGCACAGTTTTATTAGACCAATTTCTAAAGTGACGTGGGGGCCCGTGACAATATGTACTTACAAGTTTTGATGTTTCAGTTTACATATTTTATTGTTATATTATTATTATCGTGGTCCATATTATTCACGGATTTGTGTTTAATTGAAACACCCACCTGCTTATCAGCAAACCCGTGCACTATTAATATTCCAGCACATGGATGCTTTTAGTGTCTTGGCCCGTTTGGAGACGGGAGGGTTTATAGCGCCCTCTATCGACGAACTGCTTTTGCTTGACTGCTAATGCGTCTCAGTCAAAGATAAGATGTTACTCCCTGAACTTTGCATCAACGTGTGCAGATCTGAAAATAATGTATTCCAGGGTTGTTGACTGAGCAGCTTTGTGTCCGAGAGAGGTAAATGATTGAAGTTTTACTTTCAACGTATATTTGCTCTCCACATGAAGTCACCAGAGTATCAGTCACGGATTTAAATGAAGTATTCCTTTGGGTTGCTGCTGATCGTGTGGTTGTTTTGTACTGTGGGTGTGAACATACTTCCTTTAAGCTTTCAGTACCATGAAGTCCATTTCGCGCATTGGAGCTGTACCATCGGGCCGGGTCACCAGTAAAGCCCGACATGGACCCCTCGTTTTTAGGAGACCGGACTATATATTATGTGGATTCACGTTCCGCTTAAGCGACAATACTTTTAATACTTAAAATGGGGAATTGAAGAGGTGTTTGGATTATGACATAATCAGAGTAAATATTCTATGAAATGAAATCCCTTGGTGAATGGGTAGATCCCGGATCAGGATCTTCTTTATATGTTTAAATATCAATACATTTAAAAACAATAAATATATGTTGAGATATGTTTGTTTCTCGTATTTCTTTTGTTTACATAATTACCAGAAAAAATGGCATTAGCCGCGTCATGTTATATATTTATTCAAATGGAACGATTTTGAAGCTTATTTATTATATCCGATAAATCATTTACGCAGAGACCAAAGTAAAGTGTGCTGAAAGCGAAAATACTTCCACTTCATCCGGAATGTATGGCGTGGAAAAACAGACTTGAGTTCAGGGTTAAGTAGTACATTTATTTTTTAGAAAATCATAAACCTGAAAGCCTGTCTTCTCCTTCAAGTAAAGTGAGTGGTTGCAGTATAAGAAACAAAAAAAGGGACATACATGCCGCATGTGCCACCTTATCTAAGTAGAAATGAACCAAGTGGCTTTTTTAATTGATACATTTTTATTGAAACTCAAGTTGTGAGTATTTGTTTTGGTCAGAACAATCTCTTGTCCTTTAAATGTTTAGGCGCTGCCCTCTGCTGTTACAAAGGCAGCACAGAAGCTTGGAACGAATGTGAAATTAGACCAGGACATCAAGTCAAAACTGCCATAATGGCAACAAATACGTTTAGGGATAGTATTTCAATGTTATAGATAATAAACATCTATAAACCCCTACTATTGTTTGCAGTAAAGGCACTCTATCAGATGTACATTGATGTCCTGTTTTCTTCCCTCTCACACACACAATTACACATTAAAGACACAAAAAGGTACGATTTTTTTTTAACACTGAGTTCTGAAATTAACATGAGAATATTGAGGTCTTCACATGCAGCCTTCATCTTCTTCGGTTAAAAAAGAAGCCCAGCACGCATCAATGCCTCCCTGATTCTCTCTTCACACACTGCTGGCCAGTTTAGTGCATATAAAGCACATGATTCAGTATTAAACATGTGTAATATACAGTACATGTAACAAATGTGCAGACTGGTTGGCAGGAATGTGCATAAAAATAGGTTTGCGTATACTTCGGCCAACGTAAGCTAAGCCTAAAGTTTTATATTAACGGCACCGTTATTTTCCTCATCAGCAGGGCAATAAAAATGCTGTTACTTCCCATTATGCTCAACACAAACACACAAACACACACAAACTCCTACCTGCTTCCTCATCTCATCATTCCTCCGTCTTGTATATGTTTTGTGTAAACGTGGATGCCGAGGACAGCAGCACAAAGTCCATTGAGGACTGAGGGGATTCCCATAATAAAAACGGTCCCAGCAGCAGGTGACCTGAGGCCGAGCAGAGGAGGCTGCAGAGCATCCAGAGAGAATCACAGTGAGAAAAGCGAGGCAGCACAGTGGCTCAAGGCATCCGAAGCTCGTAACTAAAGTGCTTCTGGTGTTTCTCACCAGGCTGACAAAGATGAAGGAAAGCTGGATTATGTCTTTATACGCCACTGAGTACAGACCCCCTGAATATGTGTAGATGATGGAGCCATCTGTAGATAAGTGAGAAGGCTTCAACAAGACAATATGAAGGTAAGCAGGTTAAGAAGTTGAAAAAAAACATTTCATTATGTCTGTGAGGCTGAAAATACAACCCAAGGACTTGGTGACTTTACTACTTGAACAAAACGAGAAACCAACCTTTTTAAAAGGTCAGAGCACGATTTTTAAGCAGTATAATAAGTTAGCACCAAAGCCAATGCCTCCTTATCTGCTGTGTGTTACAAAATGCTTTTATTTGATTCAGCAACTGCGGCACCAAAACAGTACAAGGGTTGTTTTTAAGAAACATATCAAATGGTTGTTCCAACAAAGCCAGCAGTCTGGCCGGCTAATGTGTATCTTATAACCTCAACCTGCAGGCTGAAGTTCATCCTGGAAGAATGTGTATGGGTGGGAAGAAGAAAAAAAGACCCAAATAAAACAAAATCAAGCTTTATTTTAAAAGGGTTAAAGTTTTATCAGCGATGTAGTATCCATCTGCCGTATTTTTGTACCCGTTACTGCATTAGGGTGAACTGTGTTACTGTGGATTTAGACATCAGGGTTTGCAGGTGGGGGCTCCTCGTTGTTTGCCGCTGACGGTGGGTGGCTGAGAGTTACGGGCCCTTTCCCTGCAGAGTCGGAGGTGCAAAGTATCCAGTGGTTGTTGTCCTGCTCGGCTTTGTGCGAGTCCAGGAAGGTGTGAGCCGTCAGCTCATACCCTTTGTCATATGTGGTCCTGCAGAGACACGACTGTTACACACAGAATGACAGAGGGCCGGCAGGCATTGGGACAGCATTTTTGCTGCCATACTGGAGGTCCTCGTCTTATAGCTGTGCAATGCAGCTTGATCAAAGTGAATCGGCATGTTGCGTTTCTGTTAGATTTTGACAGGAGTTTTAATTTGAGAATGATAAAATATGTTGTTTGGGTTAAGAAAGCCGATTCATCTCGGGCTGCAAGTGACTGATTCAGAGTTCAGGTTTTTCACTTGACTGTAAAAACAAAAGTCCTATCAGGCTGTTTCCTTATCCCACAATTAGCTGACTTACAGTATATCGAGGTATATTTGTGTCTTCATTAGGCACTTACATCAACGATACAGTTGTATTGCTCAGCCATCTCACATATTTATACATCATTTATACTTGGACCTCCAAATTGACATCGGACAGCAAATTGAAAGCCTTTCCATCATGTGATTTAGGTTACATTTAAAATGAAAAATGTAAATACCAAAGGACATGATCTCCCAGAACAGCGAGAGCCTGGTTTGTCTTGCAGTGTTTGATCAGCACAGTCATATTTACCTGTAGAAAAATGATCATGATTGCATGGAGATTGCAAGGGGAAGAAACTAAGGAAAGTTTTTTTACACCACAGATTTAACAGAACACAAAATGCTGATGTTGCTACAGGTGTAATAGTTAACCATGAGGATGTATTGTACACTTACTGGAACAGGTTGTCCTTCATATTCAAGCCTCTCCTGGGGGTCAAAGTGGACTACCTTCCACCATGACATAAAGGAACCGCTGTCGTCCAAGTTTACTTCTTGTAGCCTGGACTTCATGGCACACTAAAAATAAATCACAACGATATGCAACGTACAACTGCAGAGACTCTGGTTGAAAGGTCAAACAAAAGTGCTGCATTGTGAATTTTATGCGTGTAATATTTCTACACCTCAGCTTTGTTAAACCTCTAAGAACGTGGTTGTCCAGTGCAATGTATCCTAGTCAAATGTCTTCCGCAAATAATTCATGTCAAAATTGGATCTACCTTTTGAAAACTTTGCATGTCACTCGTCAGGTAAAGCTGTAAAGAGAGAAGAGAAAAGTGTAATCACAGTTACTTTTAGTTCTAGACAGAAAGACAGAGACAGACATAGAAACAGACCGTTAGGCAAAATAGAGTCCAAAATCTCTGTAAAAGAACCATGCCACCCCATTGTGTACCTGAATTAAAACAACCCCTTCATAGTAACAACAACAACACATATTGAGTCAATTAAATAATTAAGACAATGGCTCCAAGCGCAACAGGGATTAACCTTGATCCATAATAACAGGGTTTATAATTATGGTTATTTTCTTAAACTTTAGAAAGCCGTTACAGAACTGTTTTCACTGGCTGCATAATGCTCCTTATGCTTGTGAGATCACTGGGGTTTTTGTAAAATACTTAAATACGCGCGTGTGTGTGTGTGTGTGTGTGTGTGTGTGTGTGTGTGTGTGTGTGTGTGTGTGTGTGTGTGTGTGTGTGTGTGTGTGTGTGTGTGTGTGTGTGTGTGTGTGTGTGTGTGTGTGTGAGTCAATTTTACTTACACCGCCGGCAAAGCCACTCGTTGTTTTTAGAGCAAAGCTTTGCTCAAAATGCAGAGTCGATCCTTCAGGACTGCCATCAACACTAGCATACAAGCAACATTACAAGTTTACATGTGGGAGTGTTTTTGCAACGTGTGTTGATTGGGCTTTGTTAGGTTTTAAGTGTGTATGTGCGCGTACCTGGTAATGATGAAAGCGGTGGCCACGCAGGCCTGAATACAACTTCCTGCACTGACTCCACATGGGGCTTTAATGCCAGCCAAAGGAATCCTCTTCAAACTGTTGATGTCTGCTCTAATGCTCACTGCACTGCACTCCCTCTTTTCTCCTCCCATGTTCACCAGCATCACAACATCCCCGAAGTGCAGCCTCCCATCATTTGTCATAGTGAGATTCACCTGGACTCGAAACATCAAACAGGATTATCATTGCCATCCCCATCATCACCATTGTGGAAGTATTTGTGGTGTTATTAATTAGACAAAATTATTTTTTACCGGTCTCAAAATGTTTGTTTTGAGGAAGTCTACTTTTTGGGTAACAAGCTCACCCCTCCTTTTTTTCTCAAGGTAGTCATTCTTACCATCCTGGAACGACATCAACATATTTCAATGAATAACGTGCATACAAACAAATTAATAGTTTACAACACAGCTGGCTCTGTGATTCCTGACTCACTTAAGAATCATGAATCAACAGAATATAAAAATGGCTTCAGCAGTAACTAACTTAATAGCAAACAATAACAATTCACTAAATAAAGTGAATAGCTTCCAGCTAACGTAATTTCAACAATAAAAAAACGTAATAATGTAAGATATTGAATTGACTTATGTTAGCTATTATATTGACTTAAGAGACCGTGATCATTTGCAGTTTCTGGGCCTTTTATGGTGGAGAACAAAACGGAAGTGGAGAGATGATAGGTGATTTTATTTATCAATTTTATAAATTATGGGGCAAAATAACCATTGGCTACATTTGGTACATTGGTGGGATTTCATTTCAGCGTAAAAGACACGTCGTATGGTAATTGTGGAAAGCAGCTAAATTTTCTAGTTCACCGCATGACGGAAACTACTTTATTAACGTTAAGCTAAATGAATCCCACCACTGAACCACTCAAGTTCCGTTTGTGTCCTTCACCATAAAAGCCCCAGAAACCGACCCCGGTACTTGGTTTTGTAGAAGTCTTAATGTAACTCAATATAACAGCTCACAGCGTTCTGGACTTTATCTAACGTTACATAGCACTGCACGTTTTATTCAGACAACATTGTTACTATTTCACTTGTATTATTTCCTAATAGATAGAAATTCACGCCTGTGTGATAATAGTCTTCTTTGTCCTGTGAGTGGAGAATGTTTAACGATTTACGATGACAACGTATTGTTACATACTGTGAGCATTTTGAAGGATTAACATACGGTGTTTGACAGACGTTAAACATTGGTTTAAATGCGGTTTCTTAATTAGCCTCTAAAATTACAACATACTATTTTCGGCACAATATAGAGACGAACAAAATCAATAGTGCACGACTGTCTAATGTGGTGAATGTCTAACCAATGTCTAACCAATCTTACGTCTTACGTTACAAACAGTTAAAATTATATGGGTGGGCTGACAATCGAACCACTTCTAATCCCTAATGTAAACTAACTTTAGCTGTAAGAAAGAGCACACAGCTTCTTTGTAAACATGTGTTTACGCAGATGAATCACTCGCCACCAGCTGTCTCGTTGGAATTTACTTCAACTTTAGCTATACTAACGTTAGCTAAAGCATACGGGTTATATTTTGAACAAACCTCTTCAAAAAGATTCTCCTGAAACCAGTTTCCCAACTTCACTTTTTTGCTGTAAGTACTGGAATAAGCCATCCTGGAAAATGATGCGGATAACTTTTGTGATCCTGCTAAAACGTAAACCTACTTTCGAGCGTGCCTCGATAAACGTAGCCTTAGCATGGTTCGCATGGTGGTTTCTATGGTAACCGACGACCGGTCGTCTTCTGTCAGTTCTCGTTTATTCACGCGAGAGGGCGTGCTAGTTCCGTAACTGATATCCAGGGCCAGTGAGATCTCACGGTATTTCTGCTAATTTTGTGTCTCGTGCCAGCAGGACGAGCTCATAAAAAGTACTCAAATAAAACGTTTATAAACGTAAATACATGTGAAAGCATATCATGTTGCGTAGATCCAAACATGTGGGCTTAACACATCATTCTTGTGATCACCACCATACTACAACTTACCTCAAAAACATACAACAATGAAAAATACGATATGAAAAAAGAAGAATAAATTGTTAAATGTTCTGAAATCAGTGAAATACCAAACAATTCTGCACTTAGCTCTTTATGTATACTCATTCACAGTTCCTTTAGAAAAAAACTCATTGTTTATTATGCAACTAGATTCAAACCGTTGCAACCGAGACTGAATGAGTAGAGGACAAAAGGATCAGTCCTGCTATCCATGTTCCTCTTTTCTCTGTTTCCGTACACGTCAGTGGCCATTGGCCCTGTCTCTGGCTCCAGTTCCATTTTTGTGACTTAATTTGTTGTCCCTTTCCCTCGGTGAGTCACTGTCATCCTCTTCTTCATCACTTCTCTCGTCGCCTTCCAGCTACGACATGAAGATGTGCCAGAGAGGAGACGTTGAAAACACAATCATGCATATATTTAACATTAATTAAACATACAGGCCCCGGTAAACACACCTTGCTAAAGATACATTTGTAAGCCATTCGTGAAATGAGAACAGCCCAATAGAGGTGGAGCATCTGAAGAACCAATAACATCACGTTGAAGAAGTAGTAGCCAAAGAAGGGAGCAAACTCCTCCATTGGATACACCCACGAGCAGTGAATCAGCCTGTAGGGGACACGCAAATGTATTTCATGACTTCTGTGTTTTTTACGCATTTCTCCAATATTGTCACGATGCATCATCTTTGCATTTCCCACACTTACCAGAAAGGAAAAATGACAAGTCTTGTCAGCATAAAGAGAACTGTAAACACCACAAACATGGCGTTAGCAGTCCGGTGCCACTTGGCGTAGTTTAATACCTTTGCACCCTGTGACATAAAAACAAGGAAAACATGTTCACTTTCTTGTATAAAAGCATCGTTTCATCGTCGGTCATAAAATTTCTCTAAGAACGTTATGTACACATTTAGAGTGTAACATTTGTGCAAAAACTATTACCTGTGAATATGAATGGGGTTTTTTTTTTTATTTGGACCTACTAAATGAATGGTGGGGCACGGCAACCGCCTTCCAGATTACTGCTGTTCAAAGTCCAGGCAATGTTCATGCAGCATGGAGGGGCTGCACAAGTCCTACTTGTCCTACTTCCTTCCGTCCTACTTGTTTGAGTCCTGTAGAGTTTATCTACGGCATCGTGTGCAGGTTTTAGGCTCTGCGTCAAACTACTGACACAGCGACTGAACCGCATTTATTTCCTCAGAAGCAAATTGTTATACTTTTATTTGAAGATAATTGTGCTTTAGAATCTTAAGTTGTGACCATTCAAAATAACAGTTATCTTCTTTAGCCTAAAATACGGTCCCGCAGATTAGTTTGCACGTGCACTGATGTACGCACTGACCTCCAGCAGTATGTCGGCACAGTCGTGAGCTGCCATCACCAGGGTTCCAATACGAATGTAGTTTGAAATCCAAGAGAAACTCAGAAGAGTCAGTGTGGCTATGTGATGAATCACCTGCTCTTTAAAGTCCTACACAAACACGGCAGTGCAAGTGACACAAAAGACATCCAGAATGTATTGCATCTGTATAACATCGAAGGGAAATATGTGGCTTGGTTTGTGCGTCGTGCACCACAACACACCAACACCATACTCACCTTCCGTTTCACATCAAAGGTGAGGCTGAGGAGCAGAGAAAGGTAGAATCCCATTTCCAAGAGGTAATAAAAGTATTGAGAGGGCAGCATGGACTGCATGGACACACAGCACACACACTCAGATGTTTGCATACTGTAATATTGTAAACAGCAGCCTGAAAGCAAGAGCAAAATCCCTTACCTGTCTAGGAAAGCCGGCCCAAACCTCCCTCAGGTTATAAAGCCACGGTTTCTGCAGCCAACAAAAACAGAGGGAAATACATGTGTGTGGGCGGCGAGGGGGTGGGGGGGGGGGTTGCCTTGAGAAGGGTTAATGTTAGCCAACGAGCTCATGTATGTTTGTCTGCGTGTAAGATAACCCTGAAGCCCAAAGAGACATGTGAGGTTCACACACACTGCACATAACAGTGAAATCAGAGTAATACACACAAATACATAGACAAAACAAATAGACAGATCCTCCCCAAAGTAGCAAAGAAAACAATTTGTGCAATGAAAAAGCAATTACTGACACAAGAGACTGATTCTGTAAGAGGGATAGTGGTAAAACCTCAGATTGAGCCAAAGCTACTTACATCATAGAGAGCTAGGACCCCATAGACAAATGCAAAAGTATAAAATACACATCTCCAGCTGTTGACAGACAACGACAACAATGTTACATATTTACACAGAGACGCTTGTTCTCACGTCAGTGCACAGTCAAACACACACCTCGCCTCGCAGAACATCTTCCGAAGCCCTGGGCGCTCCTGGTTCCTCCTTCTCTTAAACCACACTTGGACTCTCCTTTCCGACCAGCTGGTCTTCTTACACAGAGACCTCACATCCACCTGAGACACGAGGGAAACTACACAGCTGATACGCTCTCTGAGGACGTTTATTTCCAACCAAGGGAACAACTCTCTCTTTTAACACTACACAAAATCATGCAATCAAAATCAAAAGGCACCAAATGACAGTTGATTAGGACAACAAAGCACCCACGTGTTTTTATCAGTGAAACTTTCACATACCTGCGATGGGGCGCGTGCACGGCAGCGAAAATAGTTTTCTAGGAGGGGGTTTGGCTCCGCTGTCAGGCGTACACTGTCCCTGATCCCCCAAACATTAGCCAGTGGCGTGGCCAGGTATCTGCAACAGCACGCATTCAACATTACATTGCGAGTTCAGCTCGTGTGACGCAATTGTGAAAGCCGGCGATTGCACATGCTTGCCTCTCAAACAGGTATCTAACGAGCAGCAGGCAGAGGGCGCAGGGCAGAGCAGCGTGGAGTTGAGAGGTTTTGGCGTAAACGCGGCCTTCACCGTCCTCCAGGTCGGACCAGGAGACGTTCGTTGGCAGCCACAGACGCTCCCACCACAGCCACTCGCTCACTGTCTGCAACATGCTGCCGGAAAAAAAGAAAACCCCAGAAGAATCTAATGAATTGGTCAATGTGGATTCACGGCCAAAAATCCACCACTTTCTTAGTCTTGAATACAGCCCGCCACTTTTCAGCTGTGGCCACTTCTGGCGACAGGCAGTCACTAAGGAAGTGAGCAATTTAGAGATGGAGTACAAAAGATATCAAAGGGCGAGGAAGATAAAGAAGGGTGAGGGGAAATTCAAATGGGGTAGATTAGAAGATAAGTAAAGTCCTTTATCTGGGCTCTGCCCATGATAGACGGCAGGTACGAACACATTATTTGACTAGTTAAAAATCTACCTCCAAAATATGAAATCAAGGTAATAAATCATTTTATGTACTGCAATTCCCGTGATGATTCACCAGCATGCAGCATTATTCATACTAGTGTATCCCTGAACCTCAAAGTTAGTTAATAAGTCAGCATCGTAAAACAAGCATACATGCCTTCAGGGAGTCTTGACCAGTACCAACCAAAGAGGGGAGCTGAGGAAGATTGTGTGCACAGAGTGACAAAGTCCATTCAAGTAGAATATATTGAGAAAGCTACACCTAAACTAAAATATACAGTTCCATACTTACAAAGAGGTTGAATGTTCAGAATACTCACAGAATACATCCATTAATGTATACACAAGCCCATGTCCACACACTGAAACATACACTTACCTTGTACAGGGACCTGCCTGAGAAGCCTGTCTGTCACTTATTCAGTTTATGTACCGTACTCCATCTAATCCACATCAGATAACAGCACTAAAAAGAGTCTACATGTTCAGTCTCTCGGCCGACGTGGAGCTATTCTTCAAAGACGGCATGAAAAGGTAGTTTGAAAAAGTCAAATATTTACTCATGAGCCAATGCTTGAGTTGTTCTGTACAATGCACCTCACGGTGTGTGTGAGGCGACTGGCGCAGGTCGCTCACCTGGATGGAAACAACGGGATCCTTCCCTCCCACCCTTTCTGCTCTTGCAATCACACACTTGAAGTTGCAGCAAGTCCTTTAAGGTAAAGTAAGTTCATCGCTGGGCTCCCTTGATGTAGAAGCAGTCTTTTAAACGTGGGACAGATACCTTCACCTGCAAGAATTCCCCTTGGAATGTTGGGAAGCCCCCTACAAAGGCCTCATTCAGTGGTGGGGTAGAGGAGGAGGAGGAGGAGCTGGCTCAGGTTTTGGAGAGGAAAGAACTTTCCTGCACACAGAGATTAACACTCACTCTGTCTAATAGCTGCCTGGGACGAACCAACCAATGAAAAACCAAGTAACCTTGGTTACATTGAACTATTTTCTCTACTGCGGCTTCATGTGGAAACATTACTGATTTATTACATATCACGTCTGATGTTAATAAAAGTACTTAGCAGGAGAATACTCATAATGAAAAGAGTGATACAAAAAGTAATGCAACACTCTATATACAAATGCAGCACACTGACTAACAAATGATCCACAACGCACCAGAGGTGCTGTCTTGAATCAACTGTATTCAGCTTGCGGCCCGTGAAAATAATAATTAATCTGAATATGGGTGTATTTTTGATATAAACTGCAAAAAAAAATCAAAGACTTTCTGGCTATGATATAACATAATACATGACCTTGAAATTTTAGAGACAAAAGCAGGTATCAAAAATATGTCGTCCTTTTATTATCATTTTACATTTTTATATATCAAAACAACTAAGAATTAACAGTAGCTACAAGCATTAGTGTTGATACTAGCTGTGCGGTGCAGTGGCTATTGAACTGTGAAAACAAGACATGATAAAAAAAAAAAAAAAATGCAAGTAGAGGTTAAAGTTTAAGTGGTGTAGTTTTCGAGCATGCAATCGGGAGTTTCAAAGCGGTCTTTTTCTGCATTGCCAATGCGTCTCCTTGCCCGGGTCAGCCCTAAACCACCGAGTGGTCCATGAAGACTAAGAGGATGAAAAGGACATTCAGTTCCTCTGGATGGTCTCTCTTCAGATCCAAGGTGTTATATATGCAAAAAGGTCAGACGGAGGTCTCCAGGCACAGATGGGAGAAGCTAATCTGGATAGTCCTCCACCCCCTCCCTCTGCCGCAGTTTGTGCCTTTCCCTTATCTTCCAGCGATCCTCATGCTGGTGCGTTGCATTTCAGTTCACCGGGGCAGAGGGGGGTGCAGCTTTGTCAAGCTGGTGGAATGGCTAGGCTTGGTGGAAGGCTCCTCGGCTCCGGCGGCTCTGTGCCGGGGGGGCAGGGTGGAGCACCGGACTTTGCCCCTGGGGCGCGGCTGCTGCGGAGGAGGGCCTTCCAGCGCAAACAGTTCACCGGGGGCTCTATGCCGTTGTGCTGATGGGCACTGCGTGGCAGGTGGCGATGATGATGATGGCGACACAGGCGTGTGTAGGGGAGGGGACGGGTCGGACGGGGACGGGTCGGACGAAGACGACGACGGGGCGCCCAGGGGAACCACGGGGGCGAGCGTGTCCGGCCTCGGGAGGCTGGCGGAGTGGCTCGGCCGCGGCAGGCTGTAGCGGGCCTCGGCCCCTTTGCTGCGGGAAGGCAGCGTGAAACAGCGGGCCTTCCCCCTCGAGCCTTGCTCTCTGGGAGGAGGAGCAATTAGCCCCGTGCTGCTATCTGATGTCATTTGTGACCCGGAGCCCGTTTCGGAAGACAGGTGACGCAGAGGTTGCTGGTCTTTTTGGTATTGCTGTTCGGACTCTGAGCGGGGGAACTCTGTATCTCTGGGCGTGCTCGTTGAAAGATCGTCATCTATGTGAGAAGGAATCAAATAAAGAGGAAAAAAAAAAAAATCAATATCTTGACACAAGCAACACCAAAAAAGTAAACAACAAATGCACAAGGTTCTCGCTCACCCAACAGCCCGAGCTCGCTCATGATGGCGTCCAGATCGACAATAAAATCCTCCTTCTCCACTGTTTCACTGTCAACTTCCTTCTGTTCTTCTTTACTTTGAGCCACTTTCTCTTTTCCCTCTGCCTCCTCTTGCTTATTTTCTCCGTTTCCATCCTCTTTCTTTCGGTCGCCATCTTTTTCAATTTCTCCCACTTCCACCCCTCTAACCTCATCTTCTCCCTCTCCTCTCTGCGTTTCCTGTCCATTTTCTTCAACTTCTTCCAACGACTTCCCGACCTCTGGCTCACTGTCACCGCTCCTCCTCGTTTCATCCAGATTGATCTCGACCCGTTCCTCCTCCACTCGTTGCTCCTCCACGTCTTCTGGTGGTGCCTCCACCACAATGTCTATGTTGGCGTTGAAGCGCGGGATGGAGCGTTTCGGGGAGGGAGATTTGGCACGTGCTTCTTGGTCTTGATTTAGCAGAAACTCCATCAGCATCATGTTCTCTTTCATCAGCTGTTCCCTTAGAGATCGCGGTACGTCTGGTATCATCCAGGCCACCAACATGCTGAGGAACATGGCGAAGTTCTAAAGGGGAAATAAGAAGTTTTTTTTGCGATGCATGAGTAGAGTTAAATATTTATTTTATAATAGGACACTTATTTTCTGCAGTGGGTCAACAGTCTTTACAATATGACAATCTACATGGATGCAGCCGGCTTGGTATCAGGTTTGTATTTACCTCATTAAGTTTGGAGGATACAGTAATTTATGGCAGGCTTCAGACTGATCCCTGACCTTATGGTAGCTGACATGATAATGATCTCATTAAGCGCCAAACAGTGAGCTGTATAGATTTTCAATTTGGGAAAAGGAAGCATTGGCTTTTTAGACATACATTAACATACAATTGTAAATATTACATCCATACCTGGAAGAATATGACAAAGGCCAATTTTGCAGCAAGTACCGACCAGTACTGTTTAGAGAAGGTGTAGGCCTCCGTGTCCCAAGGTGGGTCTCTGTAGTCTTTATACCTGAAAAACACACGAATGAACACATTTACACAACACGGCAAAAAAAATCGCATAATTCCCTTCAGTAAAACTCCTGCCATATTCTGCAGTTCCAGAATACAGTAAATAAGAAGTGTGGGTTTAAGTAGAGTAAGACTTAATCGGATTGGCTCAAGGATTTAATGGGAACTCGAGATTAGGGTTAAAAGAGTTACTCTGACCTGCACATTGAGACTCCGGTGACGAGGGCAGTGGTGGGCGCGCTGCCCGGCGGGAAGTTGCTGACATTAAAGTAGGACAGTGAGTGCTCTGTGTAGCCATTCATAGTGCCGTTTACGCTGTACATGTACTGGTAAACCATGCGTGGAACAAACTCTGACGTGAAGGAGATGACAAACGCCTGAGAAGAGAAACAAAGTCGGGGAAACGACAACACTGGATTATGGTGGTTAACGTACCACTTACTTCCGGCACATTGACTAGTCAGCATCTATATTTTACTTTATACGGTAAAAAGTTTTTCATGTCCATATTTGACATAAATCTTATTAACTACCAAGATTAATTTTAATAAGAAGAAAAGTGCAGGTGAAATTGACTGTTAATTGACAGTAATTGTCACAATAAACTGCTCTTCTGCCAAGTGTCATTCCACCTATGACAAGTCTAAATGTTCTACTGTGATGAAGGTCTATTTGCTCTCCCTCATGAACTAAAATGAATTCAAGCCAATTATTACGAAAAAATGCTTTGAAAATGTTTTACGAGGAAACGCCTTCAACGTGTGCGTTAGACCTGAAGGACAAACCCCATGTGTTCTGTATACAAACAGACAGAATAATGCAAACACTATTTAGTTAGAGATAACTATAGCTGTTTAACTGAGATAAACTCTCTCTGCCACAGATCAATGGTCGTGGGCAAAGTAAACATCAAAGACTCATCAGCCACGCACACTTACATTGGTAATTACAGAGAACTTGCTGATTCCACAGAGAATGTTGTACCAAATCCCTGGAGACAGCATGTGCATGAAAACAGGAAGAGAGGGAGAGGGATGTGTGTGTGTGTGCGTGTGAAAGACAGAAATAGAGACAAAAACGGTGGGGCAGAGTGGAGTAAAGGAAAAGAAAAGTGATTAAAAGTTCCACTTTATTCACACTCACACAGAGACTGACAGAACGACCTCACGTGTCATTGTACCTATGTCTTTACACCTCACAGCATCCGGCCGTCGGATCTCGGTCACAAATTTGGCAGCATCGAGGCGTATCTCAATGACGTTGTTTAGCAGAGCGAACGCCGGCGCCAGCGGGAAGGAGGCCACGAAGAGAGACACAAACCCATACTGGATTACTGTAAATACGAATGCACACGCATAGTTCAATGATCATGGGGTTGCAGCAGTGGGTGACTCGGTAAGTGAAAAGAGTGAGACTAAAACAGACGGACTCATTTCCATGTACTCTGGCGTCACGCCTTCATAGGGTTCCAGAGCGTAATCTTTGTCAAATTGTTGCTTCGGTCTCTTCTCTTCTGTGGCATTCTCTTCATTTTCTGCTGCTCTTTTCTTAACCTTTTCTTCCTGTATTGTTCTGTACATCTTTTTGAGCTTACTGCGAAAAAAATAATAATTAGTAGTAAATGTGTTGCGTGACCCTGGAAGTAAAGAACATCTATATATGTATAATACATACGGTATGAGAACCTCGAAGACGTTGTTTTGGATGAGCTGCTTTCCCAGCATGATCATGCTGAGCTGGATGCACAACTCGATGAGGCAGCCTGGCGGAGCGCACTGTGATGAGAAAAAAAAAAACACGTCATGCGTGCACATTTTCTGTGCATGGCAATCAACAACAAGCGCCAATGTGTCCAACTAAGCAAACCTCCTCCATGCGGTAGTCTCCAAAGACATAAACGTAATCGCCAGGCCGCCCACCAAACCTAAATGAAGAGAGAAGCAAGTCCCATGGTAGAAAGCAAACAACGACAACCGAGCCCAGTGAGACTTTAAAACGGACACACACCTGCCCTTGAAGAAGGCCACATAGAAAATAGGTGCAAAGGCGTTCATGGACTTGAGGAAGAAAGACTTAAAGATCAGCTTCTCTTCAAACTCTTCCTTTGTCTTTGGAAGTTCTGTCGCCAAGGAGACACAACAGATGTGAACATCATGTAAAGCAGACCTGCTCATGACTTTCAACCAAGAGTGTGCTTCCTGAGTCAATAACAGGCCCCGCCGCGCCACAATCTCCAATGGAACATTTATAATATTGTGGATCCATAGCATTAAGTACTGTACCCAGTTCCGTCAGCCACACAGCAATCGCACCGTAGACCTCCTCCAACACCAGAACCACCAGCATGTTGAGGATGATGCCAGTGGTGGTGACGGTCATCCTCACGCTGGCCTTGGCTTCGGGATCGGGGTTCATGGACCAAACGCTCAACATGCAGATGCGATAAACCGCCACTCCAACCACTGCCGAGAAGGTCACGAAGATCTGGACACACAGAGGATAAAAAGGTAAAATGGCACTGTTGTTGAAGAATATCTGCTTTCCGTAATGACAATTCTTTATGATAGTGTATTAATATGCTAATTGTTTCATATAAATATCTCTTTTATCTTATCTACATTATTGTAATAAATATTTCATATTTAGTTATTCTTTCCAATTTTGTATTGTATTGTTTTAATGGTTATCAATGTCTGTAGTGTCACTACTGTTGACATTAGATTAAATGGACACAATATGGGAAACTTTGAGGAAATTGTACAGTAAATACACGATGTTGTCAAATTCACAGATATCATGACAATTCATGATTTCTATTAAATATCTAGTATATTCAGAAACAAGACAGAGTATACTGTGATGTGAAAGTATTGGAAGATTTTAAATGCAATACCAGGAGCAGTAGGGTGGACACATTGATGAGATAACCTGACAGGTGATCCTCAATGTCCAGGGACTCTGGTTCTCGCTGTCAAGAAAAATATGCATATTAAATCACACAGAAAAATACCCCCCCCCACACACACACACACTGTTATAATACTTAATGCATGTCTAGTACGTGATGTGGCGTAATGCAGAGTTCATTATCTGCACACATGTTATAAATTCGGTCTGGCAGGTGTGTTTGCCATCTGAAAGGACCGAAATCGCCTCCCCTTCTTCCTCTCCCTCCTCCCCCTTCTCGCTTCCATCAGTAATCTGGGCTAATCTCAGGAAGGTAAGCAGCTTTGGACCCAACCACCCCACTGCACGTGAAGGGGTTTCTTTTTTGTGCATCAACATAAACTCATCCCGACAGAGGGGGTCTGCAATAACAACTATATCTAAACAGCTTACACAGGCTTTAACATTTGATGAAGGGCGGACAGTTTTTATCTTCATGGAGTGTTATTTAACTGAATAATGAGGAGACCCGTGATAACATTTGAAATTGAAGCAAGTCTAAATCAACTCCGTAAAAGCCCCACCCTTTCCAACTAGCAACTCCGTAAACAATGTGTCCTATCCCAGCAGTGCCGTGATACCTGCGAGGCCAGCATCTGGTCTGTTTCTCGATCCACACCGTCCTCCGCTTGAGCCAGCTGCAACAGAGTGACAGACAGCCGTCAGCGACCTGTGACCGTTTCAACCATTTCTGTGTCACAAGTACTACCATTGTATCTGAAATACGCAAAAAACACAATCGGACAAAATACCTTCTTCTTGGACTGTGCTTTCATTTTGGCTTTTTTCTCCTGTAGAACTTCTTCATATTCAGGCCTCAGCTCCTCCTTTAGCACACACGTTTAAACACACACACACACACGTTAAAACATGGGATCCCACTGTGAAAATGAAAATCATTAAAACCACAACTGTATAGTGGCTCCAGTCACCAAAATAAAACTACCAAAAGTGCTAAATGTACCTGGAGTTACAAACTCTGTCACAGAGTCTCTGACAGCTACATTCTCTGACATGTTTTATGGATATTGCTTTATATTTGAGTTGTTGATTGTTGTTTCCTTATTAGACTATTCACCACTGTGCGCAACAGTACACAGGCTGTACTCATTGACAGCTCAGAATATGCTTCTCATTTACGAAGTGAAGAGAGAAACTTGGACCACAATAAATCAATTTGCAGAATAATCATATGCATAAACTTTAAAACTACAAAATAGTTGCAGAAAGACTGAAAGATTGAAAAAGTTGTGGATTTGTTGTGATTATTGACTTGTATGATTTTCAACTGTTTCTAAATAAAAACATTTTTAAAACAATTTGGGAAATTCTTAATGAATACGTATGGAATGGAGCTTCTGCAACCAGGTTATGCACACTTTGATAGGTGTAGAAACCCACCTGGACTCGATCCTTCAGGCAGCAGAGACAGGAATAAATAAAGCACACAGAGATTGAGAGAGAGCTGCTTTACGTTCAAACCAATCCCATTACAGACCCTTGGAGGGAAAAGAGGTTAATGTTGCCACGTGTGCATGTATAGGTGTGGGTTAGTGTGAGGGCCCTGTTCTGACACAACAATCTGCAGGGTGACTGACTGACCCAAGCCTCCAGGTTCACCCTCTCACTCTGAATGACTTGGCACTCAGAAAGGCAGACACAGTGAATCATAGCGACAGAGCAAGCGAAGGCTCTGACTGCGCCTCGTCTATAATAATCTCTGTGTGTGTGCGCTTATTGATCCGTGCAGTATTCCTGAATCTACTTTGGTACCTCCTCATCCTCCAGACTCGTCAGGTCCCACGTGTGTTTCAGACACATCTGTCGCCTTTTCCAGTGCTCAAGGAAACAGGCAGCTACAAGACATTACACAGAAGGAATATTAACACTTTCAACAAAAAAAATCAGAAAAACCAAACACAGGGAAATGCAGAAGTATACCAGAGCTTTAATGATTCACCTCAAAGTCCCTTTGAAGTACATTAACATGCAGGGTAGCAGCATGTTGTTGATATCTACGTTCCTAAAACTACTGTAACTAGAACCTGTGAACGTCTCAGTGTCCAATCATACTCCCACTGGCACTCCTCGGTAGGTGATCAGGAAAAGGAAAAGTTACCCCAAAGAGACATGAAAATTGCGAAGAGGACAGTGACGCCGTTGTCGAAGAGGTACGAGGCTCGGGCCAGTGAACACACTGTACTCAGACGCCAGTAGTCGCACACTCCGTCGCACAGTGGACACATGGTGATGTTCAGGTTGTCATCGCATGTCTCCTGGCTGAAAATCACAAAGACAATAATACAACAATATGTAAATTTGACAAATGAATGCACTTTTTATACACACAAGTAGGGAGAGCTTTTTAGATCCGCTTACCTTGGCACATTGGCATCCACAGTGAATATACCGTATAGGAAGACAAAGATGCCCAGGACAGAGGGAGGGATGAGGAGCTGAGTGTAAACACCTAGCCAGGCAAAATACAACCCAATCTGCTCTCCAAAGTACTTCCTGTAAAAATAAATACCTGAGTTTGCAGGGTTGCATATAAATATTTTTGTCCCTCTAGTCACAACTACAGGCCTGATCGTATTGGCTAATATGTGGATCAGTATCCGAGGTTGAAGTGTTACCTTTGCACAAACGTTTAGAAGATGATTGACCCAAAATCAGAGCAATATTCATTTGTTTAGCAAAATTATTTAGTGACTTCAATGAGCATCAGTCTGAAACTCCAGCTCGACTTTAATTACTAGTTTTCTTGGTACCTTATGAGGTCCACAGGCTGGTATTTATGCATGACTCCATAGTTAGCCCATTCCTCATGAAGGATCTGAAGGACATACAAGCACATAACATTATATAAAATACGCTAATCTGTTAATAATCAAATATGTTGTGCTGTGTAGCAAAAATAACAACACTGATATCAATTTTCACCAAATCCAAACCACATTTGATTTAACAATGCATTCTCAGATTTCATTCCTTTCAAAAGACACATTTAAAAAAAGGACTCCTATGTTGGACCACAATAAGCACATCGATACCACAGAGCCAGAATCGTCATCTTTTTTATTCCAAACTTTCCCTTGAATGTCAACCAGAGTTTGCTCAGCGGTTCAGGGGGGGTCATTGGTAGAAGAAGTCATGTAACTTTGTAACCCTCCTTTTCTCCCCACCCACAAATATCTCCATTTTCAATCCTTTAGTCTTAACTGCCAGACAATGCTTTCTGTCCTCTCTAAATTGTTGAAAAAGTACGATGTATTTGCGAGGGAGTCCTTTCATCTCACCTGTCTGTCATTTCGTTGATCCTTCCGTCCTCTCCTTGTGAACGACCCCTTAAGAGGAAAAAAAAAAGTCACCAGTTCTTTGCATAGAGATGCACTGACTAACAGTATTCCACGTTTTACACATTGGAAACTTTTCCCCTTTTCCCCCATTTTTATAAACATCCACACTGCAGGTATGTTGACTAACTGGTTCTGTACTCCACACACGAGTCTATGTTCACACTGTCTGAGAAGGTGCTACGTCTGTTATACTCACATCATGCACAGGGAAGGCGGAGTCGTAGACACCCCGAGCCAATAATGAGTTGATTCCTTTATGACACAAAGACAAAACGCTCCTCAGGTTCATGGACGGGTGGAGTCTAGTGACTCATAGCATACGGAAACAAGCAGCCTGACATCTGACCGACACAATAACAACAGAGCAAGTTAGACCTCACCGGTGGTTTGGCAGGTTTGCCTGCAGGTAACACGTGAAATAATCTCAGCGACCTAAACATAAACAAAGCAAAGTAAAAACGGTGCGTGAGCTCAATTTTAACACGAAATAAATACCTTTAAAAATAAAATGAGTAGATATTTGTGTGTGGACTCACTATTCGACTGCGCGTTGCGTTATCGAATACCGTATCTGTTGACTTGATGTCGTACCTGCAAGAAATGTCAATATATGTTTAATATTATCAATGGACCTGTTCACCACGTCAATGGAATGTACTGGCAGCTGTTGTATTTGCCAATAATAGTGTTTATTAAATAATATAGCGTGGTCAACCTAAGTGAGCTACTACTATTGCAGTAAAAATCTAATTCAAGTGAAAGGTCATAACATATCATGATTAAAGTAGAGGGCCAGCAGGTCATCAGGGTATCAGGGGATTATCTAAACCACTGACCGTGACTGAAATGAAAGACGTGTGTGCGACTCCTAAAGCGGGTTAGATTTTTCATAACAGTCCACTACACGTGTGCATGTGAGCATCACGGCCCGGCAACCCACAGGTGGAGCTTGTCCCTGATGAAGGGGTGTTTGAGGGTCTTGAAGTGGACTCGTGTCTGCGAGTCTCTGTGGGTGTCAAAGTCGGGGACGTCTGGTTGAAACGGTATGTTGACTTTTCTCATTATGGAATCCCACAGTCCAGCAACGCCCATTCGCTTTCGCAGTTCACACTTCTGCGCAAATAAAAACATACATGGATTAATTACCCAGCCATCAGTTACAATACATGTCCCAGCTGTCTGACACACAACTCATTACTATCTAAATGGGAGTGTGATGTGCACCCAAATTAAAGTACTATATTGTATCGTATAGAATATTAAAGACCAGGGTGTGAAAACGTCCGCTGACCTTTTTCACAGGAACTTTGATCTTCTGAAGCTCGGCTTCTCGGCTGAGTATCGGCCATGGGATATGCAGCCGAATAAACCCCAGGCCATTTGCCCTCTGCATATAAAAACACACATCGACCCACAGATTATCATGGTATTTCAACATCAACCACTGTGTACATCTCAAATTAGATTTAGATTACAGGCCTATGTGACAGACCAACTGTGTATCGGTCTTCCTCACTCCCTTTGCTTGTAATTGCTGCTGCCACTTGGCTTGAGGCAGCTAAATGAGCCTTCCTAAACCTGTAAGTCTGTTACTTTGTGTTTTAATGAGGCTGGTTAGTATGGAATCCCATTATTTCAAGCCCAACAGCTGCCAAATCTCCAGAGAATAAAAGATGAGAGGAGAAAATGTTAGGATAGGTACTTGAAAGACACCCCAATGTAGCCAGTTATTAATTTGTATCATGTTCACAGCTTCTTCTGGACAATTCAATGATAAGACATTGAAATTGCTGTAACGACCGTAATGCAAGGCAGACAGAACTTCACAGGTTAAAGAAACCCCAGTAAAAGGGTAATGTATAATATTGGGGTGCCATGAAAATCGAAATCTAGGAAACCACTGATAATGTTAAAATTAGAGAGAAAAATATATAAATAATAACAAAAATAGGTTTTAGTAAACACGGCACAACTGAGCATATGCATATCAGCAACACTTAATATTCAAATATTGTCCTATTCCTATTTTACCACACAAGGACAGACATACTGCTACAGTACACAGTGTACAAGTGAGTGCCGCCCTTCTACCCATTAATTTCAACTGAAACCTACCAATCTCCCCTAATGTGCAATCATGTGTAAGCACACACACCTCCCACTCGTGAATCACTCTCTAATAAGGCCCTACAATCTGGCCCATAACGGTCCATAGTGTACAGCAGATGGAAAAGTAATCAGGGTGAAAGCAGAAACACACCTCTTTGTCGCGCTGTAGCTGGACTCCAGCATCCAGTAAACCCGCTTCAAACTCCTCCCTCATCACAGCCTTCTCCTCCTCAGACAGCTTTGACTCCTCCAAATCTCCAGCAGGTGCACCTGCATCCCCAGACTCTGCCTCCGTTTCCCATCGGCCCAATACAGGTAACGGTATGCTCCCGTTGGATGTGATGGACAGCCGGGGTCTGGATGCGTGCCTTTTTTTCAATTTGTAGCAAAGGACGTAGTCCACTTTTCTCTTGCCATCGGCAAAAAAAAGCCCGGGGCCTAGATCAATGCCGGACTCCTACGCAAGACGTGCAAAAGCACACAAAATGTTGTTAAAGACGTAAGCAATTTGGGTTACAACAACAAGATTTAGGGAGTGGTGCAATGTAAGAGCTTGACAAATAGACAACGCTGTGTGTGTGTGTGTGTGTGTCTGCTCAGGCAAAACGACATATTACAGCAGGATGTTAAAGCTCCAGGGATGTGAGGAGTCCGTACCGGAAGAGGAGGCTCCTCATTTTCAGGGGGGGTGACTGGGATTCCGTTGGCAGCATCCACGCCGAGCTCGGACAGCGACCGGGCCAATGACACAAGCTTCACTGAGTGACAAGACAACGACTCACTCATATCTGTGGTGACAGGCATACGCTCTTTTCCGTTTCATCACTGTCGCTAGAAGAAAAAAATATATATACACGTACATGTATTTCAGTATTCCGAACATAAACATTCCTACTGCCAGGGGCATTATACTATTTGAGCACAATAATCGGCGAAATGTTTGTCTCAATGTGATAATCGCCACTGATTTGTATATCTACCGATTATAAATAGAGGGAATTTGTCAAATTGTTATGTACAGAGCACTAGTTTGAAAGTCCTGAATGTGCGGTCAATATGGAAGCCACTAAGTCCCACTTTGAAAAAGGTTTTCAATTCGTCAATTTAGTTTCAAAGCTTTTCCTGTGATTTATATTGTCATAAATATGTTTTCTAGATGCACTCTTGAACCCCACTTTTAGCCAATAGGATTACATTTTGTCACGAATGAACACATTTTCTTTCACGCTGAAACCTGGATGAAGTTATTTATTGCCAGATACGTAGAGCCAGCTAAACAGCTTTACGTTGATTTGAGTTTACTTTCCCTTTGAAATAGCACATACAGTAGTACAGTTGTTTTTGACAGAGTGAGCCAAAGTTAAGCTCTTTTTCACCCAATTGAAGATGTAGGCTCAGATTAAGCTCACAGTTCAATCCACGCGTCATAGTTTACAATCCGTTGGGGTAATTTATTGCCTGGGCTCATCCTTTGGAGATGAAGTTCCATCAGCTGTGGTTTATCAACTCTCCTTAAAGATTGGAAATACAAAAAAATAAAAAAAAGATAAGAATAGTGTTTCTATCTGTTACAGTATGTTAGTTTTACCAATTAGAACCAACTATGAGCCCAAACTGTGTCATTTTTAATGTTACAACTAAACGTGAACATGGTTCTCGGTGCTTACTCAGCATTTATTTGATGCAAGAGCATTGACCATGTCAAATTCCTATATGTCAGTAAATGTTGAAACTGATTCCTGATTGTGTCGTTTTATGACCACGCTTCAATCATTAAAAGGCTGTATGTCTTTCTTAAGTCCAGGTACATTTTGCTTACTTACAAATGAGAAACAACTTTTTTGATCATCTTAGTTGTCCCAAGGCGCACATACGCCCGACATCGACATTGTTACTGTTGCTTCAGTGAAACAAAAAGGGGATCGCATGCAACAGTGGTCCCACAACAATTTCAAAACAACACGTCATAGTCGCCGGAGGGAAGCCATCATGCACATACAAGAACCGTGGACCACACAACAACATACGCATTGCTTTATCCTTCAATCCCCTTACAAATGCACACACATTCACACAAAATAATCCCAGTTTACCGTGTGTTAGTAAACACAGAGCGAAGAGGAAATAGAGAACATGCCTCTTCAGCCGGTCAATGAGATGTTGTGTAAATCTTGGACCAATCAGGACACCGTAATATTTAGATCACATTCCTGAAACAAATGTAAAACTATGCTTCATATTGTTCTTAGTCATGTTCTAATATAACAGTTATATTCTTGCAGCTTCCAAGACTTTATATTGCTCATGCTAATCAATACAAAAAAAATGGTAACAAACTAATATGTCACTCTCCTTAAAATGCTACGGCCCAAAAAAAAATGTATTCCAGTCTTTTTAGACCGTTCTTGGATCTCATATGAAAGCATCTTAACTGGATATTTTAAGGATTCTCCTTTTTGTCTGAGGCCACGTTGGAAAGACTCAGCTAAGATGGTTTGTGATTTAATTCTGCCCCAATGTCTCCTTTGCAAATGGTTCACTATGACGTCATGCATACCATAAACCATACTGTGTTTTATTTTATTGGTTTATTTGCATTTCATTTGCATTTCTTACCCACTTTTCACGTTCATTTTAAGGCCAACATATCTTGTTATGGTTAGAGAGAAGGCACACGAGGATCGAGCAAATGCCTCCAAGTGTGTGTCCCCGCGAGGGGCTTAAAGGCCTTAAAGCTCTGTGAACAGCACGAGAGTCAGCTGCATCCTCTGCTACCAACTCGGGTAACAGGGCAGAGGCCACCTGGAGAGCTGTCCAATTGGCCTGCGGTCTCGCTACTGAAGATTACGCTTTTATCATTTCAAATAGCTGCTTGCTTTTCTAGTGCCTGAGCTAGAAAAAATAAAACTCCCAATCAAATATACTTGCGGTAAACTTTCACCGCGCACCTGTCTGTGAATCTAATCATCACACACGTAGTACATGAAGTAAAACGTTTCTTGTTTGACTAATTAATCAATTAGAGCAGCTGTCAGGAGCTGTTCGTTTTTACAAATATGCGTTTGATTAACAGCTGCCTGCTAGCAGGTGGTCAGATAAATAAGAACACCCTCAGCCCCACGGGGAGATGGAAGCACAACAAGTGTCCACCTATCGATCAAATGACCGCAACAACGAACGATCTCCAAAGTTGTATGAGGGATGAACGTGAACCGCGCACTTTTTTAAGTATCCCACTTTACACGAGATAAAACTGGGAAAAGCAACTCACCGGTGCTCGTGGAGGATCAGGGCTTCGCCGTGGAGATTACTATAGCCAGAAATGCGCAGCCTGGCGCGGCGCTGAGATGGTGGAACAATCCGCGCGCGCTCCCGGGGCCCCGTGGCTTACCGCGCACGAGCACATCACGGCTAATTCCGCTAACCGCTTCACGCGGCAGGGAAGGAAGCTGCAGACCCGTATGCCGACGGGCAGGTGATGGGTGTTCAAATGTCTCTGTGCGCGCCTTTGCGAGCGCGTGGCTGCGTGCACGCGCGCGAGTGCGCGTAAGCCAAAGAGGAAAGAAAGCTTAGTGACCGGACCTGAAACTGAACCTCCCTCACCTTGTGCAACACCCAAAACAACCCGTATTTTAAAAAAATAAGCTTATTATCTATCTTCACCGTGGAGTAAAAACCTGAACTATTGTATTGATTAATAATATATTTGTGCACGTTCCCAAAGCATTCAATAATTAGCTGAAAAGCAGAAATGCACTTATCAATTCCTTTACTTTTTTGTGATGGAGTGTTATCAACTTTAAACTAATAAAACAAACTAAAAGACAACATAATTCTATATAAATCCATACATTTAAATAGCAATAATAATGTTAAATGGAAAGCCAGACACAAAGTTAGTCGTCACAACTGTCAGTCATCTGTTTATTGTTATTTATGTATTTGTTTCATAAATGGGTAAGTTTTACTTGGATACACATACAGCGTATGAATTTATAATCTCTCTCTCTCTCTCTCTCCGGCTTTCTCTAAGTGCAGTCCTTGGACATGCAGTCGCATGCCGTGACAGACAGAACAGTCTGCTGGCCTCGAGTGCCGTTGGCACACAGGACGGGAACGCTGAGAGGCTCCGTCTGCACGGCAGCACAGCACACGCACTCCTGCTCCACAGCACCCGTCTCCAGGGAGAACATGGACTTACTGCGACATTTGCCCTGATGGACAGGTGGACAGATGGTTGGATAGACAGCAGAGGGTGGGAGACACAGAGGGTGGGATGGAGAGGGACAGTGTTATAGTTTGATTTTGTTGAACTTAATCCTTGCGGATGGGGGGGCGGGGGGGATTAATCCTTCACGGTTTTGGTGTGTGTGTGTGTGTGTGTGTGTGTGTAGTCTGTTACCTCACAATAGTGCAGTTCTATCTGGTGCTCTGATTGGCAATCATCCACTTTGATGTAGTTAAGTGTTCCTACTGTCCTCCGACACTCTGGCTCGGCACCTGCACACACACACACACACACACACACACACACACACACACACACACACACACGCACTGCTTACTGAAGTCTCAATATCCGGCTGTTTCCCAGTATTGCAAAGGCACCGGATGTACTTACACATCTCACAGCAAGTTGTTCCGATCCGGCTAATTTTCCCCTGGAAACCAACAGGAGAGGCAAAATGTAATAACATACATCTACATATGCAGGAGTGGGAATAATGGCAGATGGAGATTTTTTTAAGCAGTTGTACCCCTTGGTCCAGGCAAGTTTGACGGTCAAAAGGAGGGCAGGAGGTCACTCTCGTTTGAAGGACAAGATCCCCTTTACCGTTTACACCACACGTGTACAAGCTGCAACCCTCTTCGCTGGTGGTGTTCACCTGGAGAGAGAGAGAGAGGCCCACGCGTAGATCAGCGTTCGTGCGTGCTGCTTGCATCTTTTTGAAATGTACTGAGGTAAATAAATGAAATCAAAACAATATATGGCTGATGTACACAAACTTTATTGATCCGTGGAACAAGCATAGTACGATGTGGAACAGAACATGGTAGCAGTTGTTTGAAATACTATAGCACGGTACAATATGGTGCAATCCCCAAATCTGTAGTCTGTAGAAAAATGTATAAATATCAAAAATGTCAATGTCTGCGCTCTGAATGTGGCAGCTGGTTCATGAGCAAGGCGGTTGTGTTTTCGCCTAAGAACCTACCTGCACTGTGATCATTTTCCCGTCTGGCCTTTGCATGAAGCAGGTCGTGGGAACACATCGGCCACAGCAAGCATCATCCTCCTTCTGCAGAGTGTATCCCTGAAAACGTATTGAACGTTCTGAACATTCATGTAGTTACAAAGACAAATGTCCCCCAGCATTTCATTCAAATAAATGTATCATGGTTGACCTCTGTAGGTGGAGTAAATCATGGAAAGAGATACGGCCACAATTTAATGATGAGTCGAGAGGCAATGTGGACAGTTGTTTAAAAAGTCTGTGGCTGATGAACATGACAAACATTTATATTTGTTGGTTGGTCATGATGATGATAGGATGATGAGAGGGAAGATGTTTACCATAGGGCACGTGGGACATTTGATTCTCCTACAGGACAGAGTGTATTTCTTCACGGCACCCTTTTCAACGATACACTCGCAGTGCGTGCACAAATCCACCATCAGCCTGTCGCCTGCCTGCACAAACACACGTGGAGCATAGAAGGAACCGTTCAAAATGTTCTCCTACAAAAGAAAAGGTTTCTTTATCTGCACGACTTACTCCTATCACAGTGTGGTTGAGGACACAGACATCCATGGGTGCTGCGGAGAGAAAAGAAAGCATCAATAATTAAAATGCTATTTGTTGAACAGAGCATTAGACCCCAGGCATTGTGAGGTGAGGTCAGGATAAGTGGCTCTGAGGTGCTACTTATGGGAGAGCGTCATCTGCTGGACGGACGCTGTGACTGCACCTCAGTAGATAGTGAGTTCATGATACAGCGCATGCCGGTTGAAGAACACTCTTCTAACTCGCAACGCCACTGGAGAGTCTGTGTTTACCGCAGTGGCAGCTGGGGCAGCAATCCTGGGTGTTGCAGCGTAACTCTGTTCCCAACGGGCAGGAAGGCGTTTCCATAACAGAGCAGCTGACGTTTGTTGCAGAGATGAACAGTTCGTCTTTCACTTTCATACACTGATGTAAAACACATTTGTCTCGAGGAGACGGCCACATCTCTCCCACCTATTAAAAGAAACAGAGATTAGATTCAAATCGAATAAGAGAGAGGTGAAAGTGTTCTACTAAAAAAAAATAAACACCGCAAAAAATGTATTACGCAGAGAGGATTGTTGTTGTTATTTAAACATCACATGAAGCTGTATAGATTTCCCATATTATTCAGGCACGTACGCGTCTGAGGGTTTGCCCAAACAGCGTGTCCCCTCGCATCTCTTCCTTTGACTCCACACAGCTGGTCGTTATGCACTTCCCACAGCACTCTCCTTTTAATGGAGTGTATGTCGAGCCCTGAAATATGGAATAAATATATATACGGATTAACGGTTATAGGAGCTTAATGCAAATGGGCTGTGTTTGGGGTGTGCGCGTGTCTCACCTGAGGGCAGTTACGATCACACACGGGTAGCGTGCACTGAGCAATGTGCAGTGACGTATCTTTGTCCTGCAACTGGGTGCATCTGCACTTCTGACACACCTCCTCCCATTCACTCCCCACTGGGTGAGCCACGCCACCAACCACACACACCTGGACAGACGCACAAATGACGAAACAGGACATCAGGAAAAACACATAAATGAAAACAGAGGCATTTAAGCCAAAACACAACTCGCCACACACCTTGTCTGGCAGGCAGGTGGTGTCTGTGCAGCCGCAGTCGTTGGTAGAGGAGGATGCGATGAACCCCACAGGGCAGGTGTGGGTAGAGTTCTGGCAGTTGCATACACATTCAAACACGTCGCAGCACTTTGTTTTTTTCACCGACAGTTGACGATGTGCGGCACAAGCGGCGGGAGGTTCAAGAGCACACTCTCCTTTTTTGCAGACTGCGAGCGAGGAGGGGGGTGGAGATGAAGAGAAACACATGGAAGATCACATAGATGCGTGCTCTGTTTCAGGTCTGTGTGCTCGAACATCACAGAGAATCCGTTAATGGCATACCGCACTCGTGTATAGGTTGACATTCCCCAGGGTTTTTCAGAACCGCAGCTTGCCCGTCTTCACAGCGGGGTACTTCAGGCAGGTCACAAGTCACCAGATCACACGCTGGAAAGTCACAGGGAGACAGTCTGTTGCATTTATGCATGATACATATTTGACATACAGCTGCAGCCTGCAGTATAGAGCAATTACGATTTCAATGAATAATTGAAGATTTCTAGTTTGAATTAGCTGATGGTGGAATTATCATTATTTTCTGCTGTCAATATATGACATAGTTTATTTTGTTGCATTGTTGATGTGTAAGCAATATATTCTGGTGTTCAGCACCAATATATCTTCTGGGTGCGACCTTGTTTCCAGTTATATCCTATTGAACACAGAAAAGTCTGTTCTTCCTGCTCTCACTTGATTAGTCTTCTCTAATACTGAATAATAATAAAAACAAATGTTTTTTTTACATACCGCACTCGTACTCTGGGCAGCACTGAGAACCCCTCTTCTCTCTCAGGATCTCACAGGGTCCACATACTGGAGCTGCACACACATAAATCGGATTAATTATTATTAAAATGGCATATCCAAACAGACAACGCTTATATATGTATTTTATATTGTGCGAGCATAAGTAGCAGTAATCTTGCCTCTGACATCATTGCAGGGCCGGGCAGTGCAGTTGATGTTTTGTTGGTCCAAACACATGCAAATCAAACATGGGTTCTCATCCGGTACCCAACTCTGCATGTACTGTACGAAAACATCAAGCCGTGTTCAAAATTATTATTGGCTTAAAAAAAAGAAACACTAGAGGGCGCTCACAGCCCACTTTACATTACATTACAGCTGACGCTTTTATCCAATGCAAGTTAAATTTCATTTTCAACCAATGGCTTTTAATACATTTTTGCCAAGGAAGCAATTAGGGGTTAGGTGTCTTGCTCAGGGACACTTCGGCATGGGACATGGAGCAGCTGGGGCTTGAACCACCAACCTTACAGTTCCCAGCGCACCCTCTCTACCCCTGAACCACATCGACCCACTGTACTGGTGAACAACTTGATGGTGGCCCGATCCAGTCCTATCGGAATGTGTTTCTGTAAATGAGAAGTTAGTCATATTGGAGCCTTCACGCGTCTCACCTGATACACGTGTCCATGTTGGTCGACACACTGGCTGCATGCTTCGGCCGATACACACTGTCCGTGATGCAAAACTGTGCCTCTAGCACAGAAACAGCCCTCAGTAGGTGTGTCCATACAGGCTGACTCGTTGCCGCTGGCAACCAACCAGTCGCCTGGCAACGTCTGTATGCTACCACAGTCCTCCACACACCCTGTCCGACATGCATCATACACCATGGAGCCCGGGCATCGTAACGCTGCAACACAGAGATCAGGCTAAACCTCAGCTTCCCCCTCATTGTTCATCGGATTGAAAAATACAATTCAAAAACGAACTCACGGCAAAGGTCAGTGCTCCTCCAGTCCACACACACACCTCTCTGTCTGCAGAGGCGTGCGTAGGCAGAAACCAGCTCGCACACATCTGACTCCTCACATGCCTGCTCCTCACACTTAGCGAGGAACACCTGCACAGGAATGTGATCATGGCACGGCTCAAATACCTGCGAACGTAGGGCCTTACATCCCATCGCCGCTCCAAGCACACACACGGCCCTGCGCTTTGGGAGACACACACCATCGTCTACAGCAACAGTCCAATCTGAGACAAAGCCCGGCTGGTCGGAGGTTGAGCTTCCGTTACGTAACAACAAGACGCTGCCCTTCTCCTCCCCACAGGCCCCTGGAAAACGATACAAAGAGAGAGAGAGAACTGTGGTTTGAGGAAGGATTTAAAGTTGGGCAGCAAGAAAATAAATGCATAAAATCAGGGCTGACTCTTTTTACACTTGAATAAATTTGTTAGTTTTTGTTACCGCAGAGTCCAGCGGTGTCCCCTGCGGTGGAGGAGCTGTGCTGTGTGATGGTAAACTCGTTGCTGCGGGGAGTGAAAGTCAGGACGTAGCCGTGGTCGGACTTGAGCTGCAGCATCACTCCTCCGTATCGCACCAGCTCGAGGCCAGCAAACCGCCATGGCAGACTGAGTTCCTCCCTGTCAATCACTGCCTGCTCAAACAATTACACGGCCAGCAAAAAAACATTTCTTACACTCACGTGTAATCGTCAATTTCAGCACGAAGGCACGCTGGCCAGCAAACCACACAGCTCACCGTCATGTCATCCTTCAGCAGCAGTTTATGTGGCCCGTGGATCACCTCCATGGCTTTCATGCAGACCTGGTTGTAATTCGCCGAGTTCTGACACGGCCCACTATGGAGTTTCACCTCCGACCCTTCACCGATGCCTCCGCTGACAGTGAGAAGTGTATAGGAGCACACACCCTCCCCATCCAGCCTAAGTGCCATGCCATCAAACCTCACCACGTGATTGGTGGAGCTGCCCATACACATGCCTGCAACACATGAGGCACGAGTGAGAGAGTGATTGTACAGGAGCAACGCAATCTGTTCACAGTCAGTATAAATAGTATGGAAGCCTCCAGCCCACGTGGGAAATTGTTTGCACTTAATATAGACAGTAAATGTGGTGCTATGAACTTCAGAAGCTATTTGATCCTTCAGATGTACATACAAGGGCATTCCCAGTGGCAGTCACAGGTCTCCTGGACTCTGACAGGTGGCATGTTGTTCTTGCAGGCCGGCGGCTCCAGTTTGTCACAGCTGACTTTGTGGCTTTGTACTGTCACTGCCCCACTGGGGTGACACAGGACAGTGTGGCAGCCGTCCTCCAGCAGCCATGACTCACCAGGCTGAAACAATAAACAGACAATTCATTTCAAGTAATGCTGTAAAAGGTTGCTGCACAGCTCTAATTTGTATTGAACCTCTGTAGACGTTACTCACCGTTCTCTCATTTCCATTATCATCAACACACTGTCCTGGTGGACCAGCTGTGAACAAAAGTAAATACTAAATACTTTAAATAAATACTTCAATGTATAAATACATATATACATTATAGTAATGTATTAAAACAATACAAAATAATTCAATCATTATTTTCAGAAAAAAAAGTAACCCTTATGTAAGCGTGCAAGTACCTCTGCAGATTTTCTCTGTGTAACTGTTGTCCAGAGTCTCCAACATCAGTAATTGATCCATGCTGTTCAAGTGCAGAGTGTTGTCTTGGTTTCCATGGTGACCGAGTATGGCAATCTCACTCCTGTCATAGTCCGACCCCACCCCGATGGGGAACACTGATACGCCTGAGTGAAGAGCATGTTATCAGTGCAACCACACCAGCTATATGAAAAAGTATGTGTGATGATGGAAACAAACCACTGAATTTTGATCTGAGGAGTCACACGGTCATTTTATCAGTGGTGACTTAATCACCTGCTGCCAGTGCCTGGTTTGCGGCTCCTTTCACATCATCAGCGGATGTGTCGGTCACTAGCATCACCACAGCCTTGGCCACGCCGACTCTCCCACCGCTTACCGGCGAGATGGCCGTCTGCAGAGCGAATCGCAGGGCGGAACCTGCACAAAGACAAGAGCAGTGAGCTTGTGCGTGTCCGCTCTAATGTGTGTGCACATGCCAGTCAATGTATCCATTACCCAGCGCAGGGGCAGCTGAGGTTCTGCTTGGGATCCTCCCCACCAGGTTCAGGAGTTGCGATTTGCTCTGTTCACCCTTCCAGGTGAGCTCTGCTGTGTTGGTGTCTCCATACTGAACCACACTCACCTTAGTGCCATTCAACCCTGCACCCGTAAACAAATTACAATTAATGATGCATGCAGGGAAGGAAGTAGGATGTAGGATCTGGTTACCAGAAAATTTCACAGTGTGAGTCCGTCCTGTTTTATTTTGTAGTTCCCTGCCTCTTCTGTGTCTCTGAATTAACTTCACTTCCTGCCCTGGTGTTTTCTCCTGTGGGTGATTGTCTGCTGTGTCCTTTTCCTCCTGAATTGCTTCCAAACCACTTTGGCTGATTATTATATATATTAAAAAGATCCCAGATGTCCCTCACACTTACCTATGTCCGCCTTATTTATGAAACCTTTCACAAACGTCTTCATGTCCTCAAACTGCCGTCCTGCCTTCAACAGGAACAACACATCCAGAGGCTTCTGACACGGCACTGTGCAAAGACATATTCACAATTAGCACATGCTAATTGGACTTATCAAACGAGTGCGTCGTCTCATCTGTGTGTACCCGAGGGAGGCAGGCTGGAGGGAGTTTGGACGACCACGGGTGACAGCGTAGGAAAGCGGGGCCTGATGGTGGAGCGTGTGATGTTCACTACTCGGTGTACGAGGGTCGATAGGCTGCTGTACTCGTCAACCATCAGTGGCCATGGAGGTGAGCTTAACCTCAAGTCAGTCTCATGTATTTTTGGTCCAACACCAATGGGGTATACTTGAGTGTGCGTGCTGGTAAATGGCGGGCGTGTCACGGTGTCAGTAGGTGGATTTTCTGTCACAAGGAAGACAAGCTGAGGAGGGGTTGGGCCGCGTGAAGGCTGGACCGTAGCCGTTTCTTGAAAAGTTGTAACAGCGGTCGTGACAGCTGCTCCCGTGTTGGTCCGACTTCCGCCCCTCCAACGTATCTCGCTCAGGCGCTGTTGCAGCAGCACGGACGTCTGCTGCCTCAACTCCCATCGGCGGATCTCCACGGTGACAGTTTCTGAGTACTGGATCACAGTGATTCGAATGGACTTCTCCTCCGTCAGCTGCGAGACAACTTCCCGCAGGAAGAGAAGCGACTGGTTGAAGTTCGACTCCCCAACCGCATCGGAGCCTTCCAGGATGATTGTCACATCGGTGGTAGGAAAGATGGAGGACGGCGATGTGCTGATGGGAGACGGGCCGGAGGGGGAGGTGGACGCAGGAGTGTTGGGAAGGTGTCGGGTCGGACTAGGCTCCAGACGGGGAGCCCGGGTTGTGGTGGTTGTTTGAGGTTTTTCCCCCTCAGGCTCCATCCCCAAGGTGCAGAGGTAATCTGTCAGCTCCAACAGACGTTCAGGCAGCTCACTTGTGCTGCTGAGCACATAGGCCCTGTTTTCTGGGTTGAACTTGGTGATGTCATTAATCTGCTTCATGTCTACGCCGGGGCCGAGCGCTACTGTCAGGGTGGTGATGGCTTTCCTCCGGAGCAAATTGACCATGGCGCGGACGGGGCGAGGGTTGGCCCTAGCAGTCAAGATGATGGCAATGCGACCAGCATGGTCACGCTTGTTCTTGTCATAGATGTTGATAACAAGGTACTTGACAGCTTCATCCAAGAAGGCCGCATCGCCTCCTGTGTAACGCAGCTCATTTACAGTCTTCCTAAACAGCCTCTTCTGAACCTACAGGCATGTAGAACGAGGAGAAAAACAATCAAGAATCAACCAGGTGAAGCACAACTACGTTGACTTGATTGGTCTCTTTGCAACGACCTATGTTAATTTACCTGCAGATGATATGTTTTCACTCCAGAGTGGTAAAGCAGGACCGTGGCTCGAGTGTGAGCTGCGCCCATGCGGAACCGTTCAACCACTCCCAGTATGAACTCTTTGGCTGCTTGAAATTCATCTTCACTCAGAGCTTCTGAACCATCGAGTAGGAATGCCAGATCCATAGCGCGGTCACACATGCCCTCGGGCATCAAGGTGGTGAAGGGCAGGGTTGTGTAGATGACAGGTGTTGGTGTGGGAGTGGTGAACATGGCAGAGGAGGCACACGCCTCACAGCTCAGTGTGTTGTTTTCACAGTGACTTGTGAAAAAAATAAAAAATGAAGGATCTTATGATGTGCAAAGCGTTAATGACCAATCAACAGATGTGTTACTGAGTGTTCTGATGCAGTATTACCATATCTTGCAGTGCTCCGGATTATCGTTGTTCACGATGACCTTGTTGCCGTGGGAAATTCTCTGACCCTCATGGATACACACCTGACATTGAGAAGGATCCACACAACGCATGGCCACCTCATCCAGTAGCTGGCCTAAGACAAAGATAGAAAGACTGAAGTCCCACATTGTCTGTATATTGCCCATACTTACATACAAGTACAACATGCATTTGAATTTTGCATGCTCATATACTTCCAGAGAGTCATTTTGGCACCTGGGGGGCAGTAGGCATGGCAACCTTCTACACATGCCAGGGAACATTGGAGGGGATCTGGGTGCTGGCAGGTGACGGGACAGGCCGGGCCACAAGCATTATACCTCCACTGGCATAACTGCTCCCCTGCACTCAGGCTCCTTGGGTTCAGTTCCTCACAGCTTATGGCTAAAGAAGCAAAAGGTGAATAATATATATTTTATTACAAAAGATGTCATTCAGACAAACGATTACGTTGTCAGCAAGTCAACAGCTAGTTGTAGAATGATATTCTTAATGTGCACTGGAAACGGGAGAAATTCTTCACACTCACGGCAAAGTTCGTTGGATCTCCAGCTGATGGACACACCCTGCTCTGAACAGGCCTGTGCGTAGGCCGCAATGACATCACAGAAACACGCACAGTCGCCCACCGATGGACAAGAGCATGCAGCCTCCACACACATATCTACATATGGCTCGGCATCCACCTGGGGACACACCCGAAAATGTGAAGAGAAGACCAATGGACGGGGCGTAGAGTGACGTCGGGTGTGTCTGTAATTGAACTCACCACGCGGTTGCATTCTCTAAAGAGTGGACCATTGATCACGCGACACGACTGCTCAACTGTTACCAGCTTGACAATGTTGTTGCTGCAGGGAGCAGGTGTCTACAGTACACACACACCAAACGCACATCAAACAAGGGAAGTACAAGTATCAGCATCTTATCGCCTACTAGAAATTCAAGCTAGCACTTTTGAACATCCAAGCATAATTTATGCTAGCTAGAGAGGAAATGTGCTGCTTTGTAATTTGAGCACATGGGCCCTTAGATTTGAGACCAGACTTTACCTGTGTTACATCTGCACAGCTGGGAACAACCTTCCAGGAGTTGCCAAAGTGTGAGGAGTCGACCTCGAGCTGGTTGTTACTGCTCACCAAGTCGTTGTTGACGTTCCCATCAAAGTTACCACACAGGCCGCACACCCTCCCCTACACACAATACAATGTATGCAACACAATGAATATATTTTACATAAACGATATTGTAATAAAAAATAAGGTCCAACCAGGCGAAAAGGGTGTTATAATGAATAAGTACCCTGTATGTGGCTGAGATGTGAACCAGGAGGCTAGTTCCTTTATCCCAGGTGAGGGAAATGTGCTTTCCCAGCAGCACTGTGTAAAACCGACCAGATTTTACAATCTCCACTTGTGAGTTCTGTAGCACCGGCCTCTTCATCGTCACCTATGAGAGAGAAAGATGCCAGCCATGGATGCATACACTCACAGGTCAAGCCTGAGCAGTTTGGTTGCAAGATTGAGTGGGTAAAACAGAATATGAGATGCTGAATCAGACACATCTCTTCTGACTGTGGGAAAAGGTTTTTGTGTGCTCCGGCATATATTCATCTACAAGAATTTCTTTCCAATAATGATCTTTACTCAGCTCTATCAATTACTTAATAATCATCTCCATATAGTAATGAATTAATCTTTTGAGCACACAGTTCCACTCCTGCAAGAATGCTGTTCAAGATCTGTGCATGTGCAGTACATATTGATACTTTAATTTAAACATACCGTTTAATTTCTTTCAAAATCTTAGTGCTGCATTTCTCTCTGATGATTACGTTTGGTTGTATTATAACAAAACACACTTGAATTGTGCTTTAGGAAGAAAGCCAATATTGTCTGCAATGTAATGAAGTTACAGTATGCTCATTTGTTTTGCATGACACACATTACCAACGACGTGTGTATGTGTGTGTTACCTCTCCATGTTGCATTACAACCAACCCTCCCTGGTAGAAGACTGTGATAGCTTTTGCGCAGCGATGTCCCACGATTCCACAGGCCTCATTCTCCACCAGCACTCTGAATGAACTCTCTTCTCCGTTACACATATCCTATTGACAGTTAGAAGAGATTAAATGAAATCAATGCATGTTGCCTGTTTCCGTTAAACACCACAGTGCTGTGATCCACCCTGGAGCTCTTTTATTTCTCTGTCTCTTACCTGGACCAGGACATATTGACAGAGGCCAGGGAACGAGTATTTGAGGCCATCAAAAGTGATGTAATGCCCCTCCCCAACAGTGCGGCACACACCATCGCACGCCTTCTCTGTGCAACGCCACATCCTGTTCTCACACACGCTGTAAACAAGAAAGACTGTTTAGCAAACGCATTGCGGGTGTTTTCCTTCACAATCATGTATGGAAACAGTCATTTTACCAGGTGTTGCAGTCCACAGAGATAGTCTGTCCTGCTGCAAATGGCCTGTTGTTATGGTAACAGGGACACTGTTCCGGTGCGATGCAGTCTCTGTGGTGACGTACCTGAAACCAATCCGCTTGTCAATCTGCGTGTTCTATTGTAGACGTCCGGTGCCTCGTCTGCCAGCGAACACAAACACAAAGATAACAAACCACCTACTGTGCCGGGGGGGCAGAGGCAGCCAGGGATACAGGCGAGGCTGACGCAGGGCAGATCCAGATTCTGGCAGGTTCTGGCACACTCAAGCCCTTTTCCTACACCATCACAGTTTGTACGGACGAGAGGAGGTGGGCACTGTGCTGACCGGCGGTCTGAAGACACACACAAAAGAAAAATATTAATATGTGGCTGCCTTTCATGAAGTTAGTGATCAGTTCCTAGCTGTTGTTGCTGTAGAACTACCTGATCTTTAGGGTGATCAGACCACAGACACACTGACACAGTTGTTCACTGCACATGAGTGCAGTGATGTTTCATGTCAAAGACAAATGGGCAAGTGAAACACATTCAATAAAGCGTCTGTATATTATTCAAATTGTACCTCTGGATGGTGCTGGGTCATCATCGTAGAAGAGGTCAGACAGTAAAGTGTTACTCTCTGGGGAGCTACAGCGCATGGAGCCGTTCTCACAGTGGCTACACAGAAGCAAACAAGGAGCAAAATGAAAGTGAATCTATGAAAGTTAATCTCAATTAGCTTACTGTGTGAATACACACATGCATGCTCACTGACCAGATGCTGCTGTGATCTGCGTAAACATCATTAGGTTGGTAAAGCTGTCCATCGTGCATGCAAGTGCAGAGGTCAGCAGTCACGCACTCCCCGAAGTCGCTCAGGTACTTTCCAGCGGGACAATAACAGCCCTCCTCACACACTCTCTCCTTCAGACAGCCCGGCTCAGCGCCAGACAGAGCGCGGCACGTCCGGTCGCACACACTCCCACAGGCCTCATACGCCTGGCCTCCCGTGCACTCAAGCTCTGACAAAACAAAATCAGGGTTTGCGTCATTTTTTTTGTTTTTAATCTGTTAGAAAAAGTTCCTGGGATTGTTCTGGATCTTTGTTCTTTGATGACAGAAATATTCAAATGTACAGATTCAAAGGGGGTCCTGATCTTCAGTAATAGCTAACCAAGATTATTACTGACTTTGTCATTCACTCCACTGTTTTCTTTGTTCAAATGTAATGAAATGTTTGTATATTTAGCAGTACATGTGCATATGAATGATCAGCGTTAGGTTAATCAAAGACTTTTACCACAGAGCGAGGGAGACCTCCAGCTGAGCATCACTCCTCTGGCAGTGCAGGCGGCTGCGTAGGCAGACAGAGCAGAGCAGAGGCACTCCTCGCCGTCCTCACACGCACACACATCATAACGGCAGAACCGCTGGAACGGACCCGGGTTCACCAGATAGTGGCATGCGCTGAACACCTCTGACATCATCACTGAACAGGCCTCTTCTGCAAAACGCACTGAAAGGGGCAAGGGGGGGGGGGGGGGGGGGGTCGTGTACGTATGTATGTTTATATACAGTGTATGTAAAGACTTGTCAACAAGTCTTGTGCTTTTCTATGTGGTTGAGTAGAACCTCTTTTGGGGTTGATGGCACACGGATCGCTTTCATGTTTGTGGGTCGATTCACAGTCTCCATTGATCCTCCATGATTGTCCAAACGCCTGAGGACCCGCCTCAACCAGACCAGATCCAGACAAGAAGTCGTCACCTTGGTTACCATTAAAGTTACCACAGAGGCCGCAGGTCTGCCCCGCCCATCGGGGTCCCAGCTGGGAACATGGACACATTTCAATAAAGTTGTTTGATTATGTTTTCACAAAAGAAGCATGGTCCACCCCAAAGGTCTTTGTCCATAAGAATCGGAAGAATCGTAGAATACCTTTAAAAGCACTCGGCCTCGCCCATCCCAGTCCAGACGAAAGTCATCTCCGAACTTCACATGCACAGAAGACTGCACGGACCTCTGGATATGCAGGTGACCTGCAAAATTGCACAAGGGATCAAGATGGCGTTGATTTAAACAAATGAAACTAATCAATAGTTCTATCAGTAACTCATTTTTGTGCTGATTTTAATGATCACAATGTTCTCAGGAATATCAAGGGAAATACATTTCATCTTCACTTCACTGTATCTTTGAGTTAATGTCTTGTCCCCTTTGGAATATCATAGGTTGAAGTATAACAATCCAAGTACTTTCTCTTATATGACTCATGCTTTATTATACATCTAATATCATTGTTAGAAAAATGTTAATCTTTAATGTATGTTTAATGTAACTCTACTCTAAAATATTTAAACAGGACATTTATTAAATACTTGTAAGAAGGAGCAGATTTGAGACACATACAACATACAAGTCATCCATCAAGACTACTCAAAGGTTTTCTTCACTGGCTTTGAATTCTAAAGTCTTAGATAACACCTTTTCACCTTTTCCACATCAGAGAGAGATAGAGAGATAGATATAGTGTTGTTATTCATGATTGCAGGAGATGACAGAGAACACTTTGTTTACAACTAGACAATAAAACCTCACCACATAGTTTCCCTGGAAACTGCCCTGATACTGTCTCACAATTCATCTTGTTACCCCAGAACACCACGTGTCTCTGTGTGAGAGTTCACAGGCTCTCTGTCCACTAGGACAAAACATTATTTAGGTTTTCCCAACAATCATACACAGCACATTATGCTTAGAGGGAATATACAATTCAGATCTGATCAACTTTTCTGCCAAAGTGGCATACCATGATGCATTGGGGTCTGGATGTCCATGCTGTTGACAGAGACAACTCCTCCATGCTTTAGCTTCACTGTCATGTCCTCCAGAGAGGACAGGCTGAGCGTCACTGAGCGTGTGCACACAGCATCTTGATCATCTGCACACTGAAACACAGGACCAAAAGCCAATGTTGTACATGTCTAAACTAGACGCAGGAAAGTGACCTAAAAAAAAAGAGAAACCACACGTGTTACCTGTACGTTCTCAATAATGACAGAAAACCCGTTATTTGTGCAGTCCCTTGCCAGCAGATACTGACAGTGACCCGTGAAAGTGAAGAACTTGTTGTCAAAGGTCTTGAAGTGAGACTGGCCGACCACCAAGCACTCGCCTACGAACAGAAAAGATGATCAGCCGGGAACTACCAGTAGAAAGTGTAAATTGCTGCTTTGATTACCACTGTACATCTCTCTCACCAGGGCAGCCTTCATTAGTGCATTCCCAGGAACCGTGGCGGCAAACACTGCAGCAAAGGGACAATTTATTGAGGAGGCATTGCACTTGTGATCTGGCAGTACATCTATGTTTCTGCATGCTCGTAGCTCCCTCACCAGGTGTTGCAGTCCTGAGAGATGGTGGATCCTGGAGGGAAATGCCGGCCCATGTGCACACAGGAGCACTGAGATACCTCCACACAGCGGTTACCGTCCAACACTTTGCCCGCTGAGAAACAAACGTGACCATGTTACAACTACGAGCATCGGAGCCGCGGTGTGAAAGAGGGAAACGGTACGAGCGGGAGGCTACCGGGGCATGTACAGCCATCCACACACTCTTCTTTGCAGACCTCCTGGATGTTGAGACTGTGGCAGGTGGTAGAGCAGGACTTGGTGCATTCACTGTACTGCATCCCGATTGGACACTTGGGAACTGAAGACACACACACACACACACACACACACACACATTTAGATTATGAATGGGACTTCGGGGCTTGCAACTACTTTAACAGTAACAAACAAACTCACAGCACTGACTCTCCTGCAGCCAGCCACGGAGGAGTATCCCGTGTGCGTGACACGTGCGCGCGTACTCCAGCAGGATTGGGCAGTAACAGTCCTCTGCCTCCCCCCGGTCACAGTGGCATGCCTCCTCCTGACACAGAGACAGGAACGCCTCGGAGGAGACCAAGTGGGCACAGTGCAGGAACACACTGGACGTCTGCAACACGCTGCAGCTGGACAAAACCTACACAAACACACAAAGCAACAAAACCCGATGATGTCAGAGGGAAATCTATTATGTCGGACAAAAGAAAATGTTTTTTTATTGTAGGAATTTTGTTCGCAGTTAGCAGTTTTGGGGTTTTTGTATTAATACGTTTTTTTAGATGCGCCAAGTTTTTGGTGCCTGAGAAGATTAGCATACTTGTATTGCATACACTAGCGGTCATTTCCTATCAGCTCATGTAAATTAGAGTAATGCGTTGTAGAAAATATGATATGTAGGAGTAGGTGTTGGCTACCTTCATCATGATGGAAACAGGGACTCCTGTCAGATCTGCTTGCTTACCAGCTGTTCCTTTCTAATGGAACTAGTGTGTAATGTTTGAAATTAAAAAAATGAGCCAACATTTTCTATATTCTACATTCCATTTCTATAATTCCCCCATAATACGAGATGTTTCGCAGTATTGTAACAAGTCAGATCCTCACTAACAAAAAGCAAATAATTGCACACTAGACAGAATATGACACTGTTTGCAGAGAAAGCCAGAGATACTCAGTTATTGAGCAAGATGCAGCTAAAGGTTTTAAGCACAGTAAATAATAATAATACTACACTGGCCAAATCCTTTAACCAGATGCCGTACTGCATGTCTTTTTGAATAAAATATATTTTTTATTAGGTAAGACATTTCAGTTAACACATTGCATGTATTGGTGCACATGTTTGTGTGTGTGAATCGTCCTCTCACCGCTGAACTCTTTCTTGTGCTGTCACAGGACAGGCTAGGATCTGAGACTCGTCGACAGGACTGATCAGCACCCTTCACTTCCCACGAATTTGCAAAGTCATAACTGTTCTCCGTTAGAAATCCTAAAAAGACACACATGAACATGTTTGTCCTTAATCTCATCCTGCCACAGCTGTTCCTCTTGCTTTCCTTTACCTTGTTATCTTTTCCTGCACCGAGCTGATACACTTCCTGTTGCTGAGTGCCGGTGACTCAAATCATTTCCTTGATTCCAGTAATAATGAACTCTCTTTACACATCCCACATATAGGCACGCAGCTACAAACCTTTGACGTTACCCACTTGCTCTGATCATCTTACCCTCTTGAGCGGTGTATTCATCAGCTGACACAGAGTTGAAGTTGCCGCACAGGCCGCAGGTCCGGTTGGCATTGTGTCTGGTCATTGTCACGGCGATATTGGCTGCATTATCAATCGTAACGGCGAAGCCAAACTCCTCGCTCCAGAGCTTGTGGAAGCCGAGGTCTGAGCCCACGAAAACCGCATGAGATGCAAAGGGCACAGGTAGTCTGCGGGGGGGGAAGAAGATAGAAATTAAGCTTCACCATAATCAAATGATTCATCTTCTAGAATATGTCAATGCGACAACAACCGTTTATGATGCACGCGCTACTCAACTTTTTTTCCCCCTGTGAGAGCCGTCCGTCTACAGACAGGTGCAGCTCAAAGGCGTCTCCCAGAAACAGAGTGACTCCAGTTCTTTTGCCATTGACAAAATCACCTGCAGATTTAACACACCTTTATATTATCAGAGTAATGATCATTTTCAGACAAATTTAAAGGGAGGATGAATGTGTGCTTAAGTACACACGTCCCAGTAATAATTAGAACCATAGCAGAGGCTCTGCACAAGCCAACGATCTGCACTGAATGAGTATTAGAGGCCATTAGAGGACAACTGAGTTTGAAACTGTGTGACTCACCCAGTAGTATGAAGGAGCGGTGACTGCAGTCTCCAGCCAGCAGGTAACTGCAGTCTCCAGGAAACTCGTATAAAACCCCATCAAAGGTGTGAATGTGCTGTCGTCCAAACAGGCTGCATCTGCCTGTCAGACCTGCCACGCTAGCTGGACACACACAAAATACAGTAATATGCAGCTGATTGTAGAAGTAGGATAAAGGGGGATATTCCATGAGAAATCTCTGGAAATTAATAGCATTTGGACATCCTGTGACGCTCACCTGCCAGATGTAGAAAAACCAACATCATCCGCAAATATCTTCCCATGTAGACCTGAAACACACAAATATTCTGAGGGATTTGCATAGCCTGTTTCTTTAGTCTACCAAACTCCAGTTAACCCTACCTCCATGGCTCCAGTTAGTCCACACAGTTGCAAAGGAAAAACAAACACATCCAAAATCAGAAAATCCAAATGTGAACTTTTAAACCTCTCCCAGTGAAGGCATACTGCGATGGCCTCAGTCAATCAAACATGGACTGAACTGAGAGGTTGGTTAGAAGCTCAAACACCCTGGAACTGATTTTATAGCAAAGAACGTACCCCCGCCCAACTACCACTGGCTTTCCTTTAAGACCCATCCCCTGTGCCAGGTTATATCAAGCAGGGCAGAAAGTCAGGCGTCCAAATCTCAACGCCTGCCGACTGACACCACCAAACACACTCAGCAGGACAATGCCAGGATATGCCCACTGATCGCCGAGCTGAGTGATTAGTCTACACGTACGTATCTGTATCGGCGCCAACCAAAACAGTTCTTGTGGAAAACACACTTACTGGAGATATTGCACGCAATAACACTGCTGTGGTGGTGCACAAACGCTATCCTGCGACAAAATATCACACACATAAATTCACACACACACACACTGGGAATGTGTACGGGTCAACACTCTCAGCTGCAAACTTCAGATACCAGATATGTCTTTGGCCAAAAGACAACTACAATATTGTGTGCACGACTGTATCCAATTATGGCATCCCTGTTCAACATTGTGCTCTGAGGTGTTTTCATGAGGCCTCTCCTCGGGTTGCTGTTGGGTGGAGCTGTGTTGCAAATTACTAGACTCAATAAACACGTAGCCATGGTTATAAGCTATCAAGTTACAACAAAATGAACAAGCTTCCTACTGCGACACGTCACAGTCTCGTCCCCAGCAGGGATCTAATTGTCCAGAAAAACTGAAACACACCCACGTGCCCAGAAATTTAAAAGAAGCTTGATCAGGGTAAATTATGGTTGTAAATACAAATGGGTTTCTTACAGTGAAAAAAGCCTGTGGTCACAAGTGTCAGCAAGTCAATATATCGATAAAGGATTCTTCTTGTGTGTTTCACCAGCCTGATCTCCAAAACCTGTTCGTAAAAATGTATACAAAAATCTTGAACATACAAATTCGTAGTGATACATACGAAATAAATACGGACTGCAACTGATGACGTCACCCTATTCAAAGTGAATGGGGACCTGCACCCCGTAAACACACTTCGTGAAGTCTAACGATGTAAAATAAACGTGTTATGATTGCATTTTTAACGAGAAATCAATGTTAAATTGTAAGAATAGAATACTATCCCTAACCCCCTCAAAAAATCCTGTTGTTCACTCAAGGGGCGTGGTTAACCACCGCCAGCTCGTATGTATTGTTACGAATTTGTATGTTCAAGATTTTCGTATACATATTTACGAACAGGTTTTGGAGATCACGTTGGTTTCACACCTTCTATCAATCCACCAGGAAAATATATCAGTGTTCTGCTTCAGTCTGATCAATGCAGCAGTTGTAAATCTTAATACAGTGTGGATATTTGTATTTGTATATTGATATGTTTTGGTCGAGATTCTCTGCTGCCCTTTTACAGGCGTTACAGGATGGTTCATTCTTATTAATGACTGACTATTAATAACTGATCTACAAATCAAACTAACCATTTGCATTTCCATTAACAAAGTCATTATTTGCAAATTATACATTTTTATGAATGATAGGTAGTTCCCAAATTCTGTTGGTATAGAATGCATACTGCAGCAGGACTGTTTAGAAATATTAAAGGAAGAAAACAAAAGCAGCATGCACACAATACAAATACCATGGAGATACATAACGGTCAAACTGATCACTCTGATGTTTAGGAGGTCGGTAACCTTGTGTTGTTTTGTGGTGTGCGTGGACGTACTCGTGCACCGCGTTCATTCATGTGCAATAAACTCAAGCCATGAACGCGTCTCTCTTATTCTGGGAGAATTACGTCATCGCTCAGCCGTGGCTGCTGCAGGAACTGCTGGTGAAAAAGCCCACCGCAGGATTCTTCTCTGGGCATTGTTGAATGCAGGAAGGACTCACAATGTAATACGTATACTTAACTTGTTCCTACGTAGTGCCACAAATGCTATTACAAGCTGCTCTGCACGAATATGCAAATGAAATGCAAGTACTATGGAAGGATAACATCGTTGCTTAAAAGTCGCAAAAAAAAACATCCTGCCTGCAATATTCGACATTTTCCAAATAGTAAGTGCATCTAAAAATGTGGGTAATTTTAAGGAAGCAAAGAACATTTTACAGGTGAAAGTAACAAACACATCAGTAAGAATAAAAAGGGGAGAGAGAAAAAAGCTCCAGGAGGCTTTGCCCCCGTGGTGCGTGGGGGCGGAACACGACGGGCGCGCACAGCGCGGCGCGCGTAGCCTGCGCGTTGGAAAATAACCCCATTCTGCACGCTGACATAGAAGGACTTCTGTTCTACGCCAGGTCGGAATTACGTGAAGTGGAGCCAGAAGTGAGATCCGCTGCTCGAGTCCCGCCATGGCTGCGCTGTCCGGAGGAGAAATGTGCGTCAAATACCTGATGTTTGCCTTCAATCTGATATTCTGGGTGAGTTTATAGTGAGGAAGTGTTGTGTTCTCGTTTAGGCAAATGCGTTCTGCTTGTGCGTTACGTATGTGTCTGAGTGAGAGAGAGAGAGAGGGAGAGAGAAAGATCAGCGTGCGTGTTAGCGTGTCGCTACAGTGAATTAAATGACATGGCGTCCCAGATGCAGAACAGTATCGAGCACAAAGTGCTCCAATAATACGCGTGGAGACGGAGCGGGGAGGAGGAGTGGCCAAGTGACCCACTTCTGTCGACTTAGCCCTGGAGTTTGCGCACCCTGCATTTTAATAAAATAACAGGTGGGGTATTTTGATAAAGAATTATGTTATCATAATTAAGACTTCTGCTCCCCCACGTGATGTGACGAATTGCGCATGCGAGCCAGCCATCCCGTGTGTGTGTGTGTGCGTGTGCGTGAAGGAATCCTGGGTATCCCGCACAGGCTATTTGTGTATTTCTAAGCCTTCAGGGTGTGTCTTGTTGAGACCGTTTGTTTGGGATCTCTGCATGTATGTGTGTGTGTGTGTGTGTGTGTGTGTGTGTGTGTGTGTGTGTGTGTGTGTGTGTGTGTGTGTGTGTGTGTGTGTGTGTGTGTGGTTTAGAATGTATGCTTTGCCCATTTTATAATCGTATATAATGTGTGCAAGTTATACATAGAGCAAAGAACAACCATTCATTACAGGGCAGATGGGGATTTCCCAATGCATGTGTGTGTGTGTGTGTGTGTGTGTGTGTGTGTGTGTGTGAAAGACAGGGAGAGAGAGAGAGAGAGAGAGAGAAAGGGGGAGGGGGTGGTGTGTGAACCAGGCAGCACAACCACGAAGATTCAAAAATAATAATCTTAATTAACCGCAGTGCCAGTGTTCACTTCTTGTCCCTTATTCAGAGTCCATGGAGGATCCGCTCAAACGTGTGGGTCATCATTTTCTATATGTATATATAACATATGCAAGCAGGAAGTGAAGATACTGGACAAATCATCCGACGGCACAGATATCTGATGTCAGCTCTGTCTGAGCACGACAGCGTCCGTGTCAATGCATCAGGAGCAGGGTTCGAATGCAATGAAAGCAGCTTCTGGGAGTAGGAGTGAGAAGAACGTGTATTTTAGAGCAGTCTATTAGCTACAGTCACACAGTTCAGACACCGGAGCTGATTCTAGGTTTAATTTCACCTCAACAGATCCCTCTGTGCTGCTACCTCAGTCTCAGATCTCAAAAAACCTGCACCCTTGCGCAACCTTCCCAAGTGCAGTAGTTAAGAGACAAACTGGGCATGCAGTGACACGTAACGATTCCTCACAAACACAATGAACTATCTCGACCTGCATCAGGTGATATTTGAAGGCGTCATAATGAAAACACTTGGACTTTCTGTCCACACCTTCTTCAACTGACACCATTACGTTTCACTTCCTGTATGGGACGAAGTGAATTATTACCTACTCCCACTAGACGTGTGTAGACGGAGCCAGCATGACGAGCCACGGCGGAATAACGTGTCTAAAATATCTCATGTTTGTCTTCAACTTTTTCTTTTGGGTAGGTGTGCCTTACTTTTTCTTGTCTTAATGTGTTGTGTGTCAGGGTGTGAACGAGAGAGAGAGACGGAGAAGCTTCTATTGAACCTGTGCCATTTTTGTAGTTTCCTCTAATGCGGCATTTTGTTTGTTCAATGAAAAGTAAAAAGGATTATACAACAAAAAGTATACACGGACAAAATGCTCCGAGGAACAGTTTAAGCCACGCAGAAATATCTCCTCAACAAAACAGACTGCAGTTAATCATTCAAACACCTCCCTGCTGTTGAGCTCTGTGAGGAAATGCCTGCATATGAACATTACACAATACGGCACAAATTACAGACTTGTATGCATTTTTGTTTTAAGTACTGGCGTTGTAATAACATGCATGCAGCTTTGTATTGACACATTCACTTTGTATGAATGTTAAATACAGGCTGGTGAATGAGAATAAAACATCCAATGGATCCAATGGACCTTTGTTTCACTGCCATGTCTCTCTGCCCGGATTGTTAGATTGCTTTTGTTTTCTAGGCAGACTCATACAGTTGCATATAAGAGTTGGTGATTGGGCGTCATCTTTAAATAACCACTCACCTAATGTATAGCCTCTCTAAGCCCAAATATGAATTTACCTCGGAGGAGACAACATTCTGGTGTTGGTGAAGAATTAGATGACACAAGGGCTCCAGAAACCTCTTCCTGGACTCAGAGAAAAGAGAGAAACCAAACGAAGCTGTTAGGGTGAGAGCTTGAGAAGGCTTCCAGATGGGACAAGTGGGAGAAGGTGATGCAAAAAGAGGTTCAATAGCAACCAGACAGTTATTGGTTAAAATGATAATCATATGGATTACTTCACTGTGCAAACATTAATCATCATCTTCATTTCTGAATGTTATTCTCCAATTCGTCCTCTGTACATATTATTCTGACAGTGCACAGTGTGCACGATGCATTTCGTGAAGTTATAACTAATAACGTTTTGTGTTTCAGCTTGCAGGCACTGCTGTCTTCGCTATCGGCCTGTGGCTTCGGTTAGACCCAAAGACCAAAGGCTTGTTTGAAGAAGCAGATTCTCCATTCGTGTTTTACACAGGTACGGTCCCCTCCGTCTTTAAGCTGGACACATTAGCCGTCATCGTTTAGGCAAAGTTGCAACTACATTTTGGATTATGTTCCGAAAAACACAAAATGTGTTCGTATGTCTGATGTTCTGTGGGTGTAGGTGTGTATATCCTGATTGGAGCTGGAGCACTGATGATGGTGGTGGGTTTTCTGGGATGTTGCGGAGCCATCCAGGAGTCCCCCTGCATGCTTGGAGTGGTTCGTACCACTTTTTCATTCTCTACGTTTGGAAACCAAAATTGTCGCTCTAACCGTCTGAGTTGTTTTATTTTGTTGTGATCCCACCCAGCAGCACTTATCTAACTTATCTTGTTAACTGACCTTGGGCTCGCTAAGAAATACCAGCTACTTTCACCACTTTACTGAACAGTATCAAGGCCAGAAAAGAGTCTAGATTCCCTTACATTTGTTCCCCTCCTCCCTCCCGTCCGGTCTGGCCTTAATCTTCTTGTGCTAAATCTCTCAGGAGGAGGAGTCTATGTAAATTGGGTTCAGCTACACTCAAGTGACCTTACTTGTTCACACATGCGCTCAAAATACAAGTAAACGCATTCACGGAGGCACACGTTCACACAATCAGCACTGTTTAATTCTCTTTCTATGTGTTGCAGTTCTTCTTCTTCCTGCTGGTCATATTTGCCATTGAGGTTGCTGCAGGAATCTGGGTGTTTTCCAACCAAAGCAAGGTAGCGCACATGTTTAAATTATATTAGATTGATCATTTTTAAAGAAGCACATTGTGGTGTTGCTGCTCTTTCTCTTCTCCTTTTACAAATGATCTCTTCTTTGTTTTAGTTTATTTAATTTAATTTAATATTTTTTATCTTATTATATTGTATATAATGTGTATCTTTAATTCTATTTTATTCCCTGTACATGCTGCTGTGACACCAAAATTTAGAGGCAATAAAATAAGAAAAAGCACCATGCAAAAACAAAATACATGCCACAAATCACCAAATGAAACAACAATGCAAGATCATTGACGTAGATAAAAAGTAAAATTGTTCCCGGGTTTGCCGCTGTGTTGCAGGTGGTGAACGATATTACAACGTTCTACATGCAGACTTACAATAACTTCAAGACGACAGGAGATGAACGACTCAAAGAAACTCTGCGTGTGATTCAAACCGGGGTGAGCGTCCTCTGTTATCCTCAGTTTCAAGTCATATCTTGAGTCTGAATATCAATTCAGACTCAAGTCATATCTAAAAGGAATTTGGGACAAAGGGTATTTTCAGGGAAATATCTGTTTCAAAACAAAATGTTGAACTATCCATTTAAAAACACCAATCATTAGAGGCTTGTATTTTCCTCGCCTTGTTTAAAGGCGTGACTTTGTCTATGCTTGCAGCTGAAATGTTGTGGGCCAACTGGTTCTGTCGTCGATTCTGCCAAAGACACCTGTCCCCGGGGAGACCCACTGGAGGTGCTCATTACCAAGGTACAACCAGCCTCCACATCTGTGTGCGACTGGATGCTGTTGAAAGAAATGTTACTCGACACTGCTGTAAAATCATGAAACAAGACATTTATTGAATACTTGTCATTCATGCAGCAAGGCTACGCAAATGTTTCCTTCTCCCACTTTGAATTATGTTATCTCAGATAACACACATTCTAAGCAGGGGGGGGCTGGACCAGCGCAGACGGGTCACCTCCCCCACATCTGCTTGAGAGAGAGTTGTTATTTACGATCGTGGTGGAAGAGAAGGTGGTACTTTGTTTACAGCTAGGCAATAAAACAAGATGAGATCTTTAGGATACCGGGCTCACAAATCCCCGTGTGAGCCCACATGCCCTCTGTCCACCAAGACAAAACATTATTTAAGATTTTACCAACAGATGCCGAGTAATTCAAGCGCCAAAGCAAGAAAAACAATCTGTACCAGCGATGTCAGGCATGCTTTGTATGCTTTTTTTGGTTCATTTGTCTTCCCTTTGAAATTCCCTCAATTTCTTTGCAGCCTCACCATGGCAACAATGGTTTACTGGAGCCCGCATGCCCCCAAGCTGTCTGTGCCATACTAAAAATCAAGTCTCGGCAAAAGCTGAGGGAAATTGTGCTTGTGTGTTGCAGAGCTGCCCCGACGCCATTGATGAGGTGTTTGACTCCAAACTGCACATCATAGGAGGAGCGGGCATCACCATCGGTGTCGTTATGGTAAGTGGGCGTGGGATTGATTGTAACTTATTGAATTCCAGGGTTTGCTGCCCTGTAGGAGGCACAGAAATAACCCAAGCAGTGTGTGTCTCCCTCCCTTTTCTTGTAGGTGTTTGGGATGATCTTCAGCATGCTCCTGTGCTGCGCCATCAGGAAGTCGCGGGAGGTGGTGTGACACCCACCATCGCATCCCAGAGTCTTTATTGATTGTTGCATGATGTCATTTGAGTCACGCGACTACCCCACTGCCAATAGAAACACCACTTGTTCAAAGAAAAACTAGGCTGGGTGCAGATCTCTCTCCGATTATTACGTAATCCATCCGTTGTAACTGTGCTGCTGACACTTGAACCCACCTTGTGATGTGGTTACTGGGCCCAACTATAGAATGGCTCACGTCTATTCTTCTTGGCAGTATAGTGTAGAAATGTGTCATTTTGTGGTCCTTTGATTGAAATTAGTGTCTGTAAACTGCTACAAAAGATCATATTATTGTTTACCGATCGCACTCTCACTACCGAACCGACGAGTCATGGATCAGGGCCACAGAAGACGGCAACCACAACCACCTCAGCACGATACAGCAGCAGCCAAGGGAATTATTTTTCATACAACATCACAGTCGGACTATGGTGACTGGTGGTCAAGTTCAATGCAGAGCTGTCAACTGCGGCGATAGAGTAGCACATTAGTTCCCTCAGTGTTACATTTTATTTGTTCCCTTTTTTACTCAACAACTACAAAAAAAGGCCTTTAATTTTTGTCTTGATTTGTAAATGTCTTCTTTTTTTATTCGTAAAAGATGAATTCATCTGTGTGGTTATATAGTACCGTGTAGTTTAATATGTGGTTTGCATTTTATAATGTTCTTTTCGTTTTGCAGTTCGGGTTGATTTATACCATATGCAATGTTTCACCGAGACAAATATTAATGAGAACCAAATAAACCAAGATATACTGACCTGGTTGGCTCCGAAGGATTATAATATGACACACAATCCCTCACACACACACACACACACACACCTACAGAGTGAAAAATCCAAATGGGCCGTAGTGTTTCATTAAAACACTATTGCCTATTCTCCAAAGCTCAGTGAAAGTAGTAATTAACCCGAGAAAGATCTTCACCGTTGGATTAACGCATTAACAAATTGGTTTGTCTGAGTTAGCTGCGTGGGATACAGGGAGCATGTCAGGGCCAGAAGGGCGTAAGGACCTTGATAAAACCGAAAACAACCTCCAAATTATTATTCCGTGTGCGCAGTGGGAAAACCACCCACCCAGCTTCCCCCTCTTTGATATTGCCGACCATCAATTGTGACTCATGCAGTTTGATCAAAAGCACAAGAAATGTCTTGGTCTCTGAGTCATGCAATCACAAATAAAATATCAGGGAATCTGTTTACATCACACTGATTAAAGTAAACGGGTCACATGTGTTCTAGTTAATCGAGCCATTTTTAATGACTCACCATTTGACCAAAAAGAGGTGAGGTGAGAATAGAGTTAGAGTTCCTCTGATTATAGCGCAAGGAAGTACACTTTGATTTGGTGGTTGATAGCCGGGTGTTTCCCTCTCAGACCCCCCTCCGATTGAGATAACGCTGATTATAAGAAGTGTGTAAATACGTGAGATGATTTTGTGTTTACGTCTTTTCAGTATCAGTATGTGTTGGCCGGTGACAAAGGGCAGGAAACTGAGATAAGAAAGAGAACTGCAGGAAATAAAAGTATAACTAACGAGAGCTCCAGAGGAAAGAGGCCAACATCCACTTGTACTCACTCAAACTACTTCACGTCAACACAGATAAGATAAGGACTCAATTATTGGAAAACAGCACATTCTTTCCTGTACACTAAGCTGTTTGATGTTTTCTTTTACACCGTTTACTGTAAACCTAAACTTGATTCAGGACAAGTTGGTAAAGAAGCATCATAACATTTATTTGGACATTAGAGTGGATGTATAAACCTACATGAAAATATATCGCAGTAGGCCAAAAACACTGTGGACACACAAAAAACATCTGTAGTAATACGCTAACAAATCAGATCATTCTTCTACTTTTAAACGATACCCAAGTAACTATTAGACAAAATGTGTTCATGTGTTTCATCTTGGGACACAATACAATCTCAGTCTTCAGCCTCGTCCTCTGTGCCCGCCCAGGAAATGTTTGTACGCCTGTGTGACTGAGTGTGTAAGGCAGTGTGTGTGCGCAGCACGGCGTCCACGCGGAGGAGGCTTGAGACACACTGCAGCGCCGCCAAAAGTACCTGCGATTTACAGGAGACGGACTCGAGGCCCGAGCCTGACATTAAAACCTCCCCACGACAAGGCTCGGTCAGCGTCCCGTCCTCTCGATGACTCTGTGTGAGGATTTTGTTGTGTGCGATGCTCAAATGATTTTTGGTAAAACTCAGCAGTCTGGTTTGAGTCTGCAGGAGACGCCGTGGACTGTGGTAGTAAATCTGCCTTGGCACGCTCAACAGGGCCTTTGCCAAGAGCTGGGAAACAGCAGGGACGCCCTTGTTTGTGTGATCAGATATTGAGCAGCTGCTGCCATGTGGTAGGAGGGCGTTGTTTAAGAGCAACTCAAATGTCCCACCCGCAGGTAAAACACAGCCCGGCTCCAGCACACACTGCTTGAAGGGAGCTGCAGTGATGCCGATGGGGTCCCACGTTGACAGTAGCATGCGCATAGCATCTTTTAGAGCACAAGCAAACTGGTCAGTTTGCCCCTCCCCCAAACCACAAAGAACCAGACTACAAGGTTTGACTGTGATCTTTTCCTCAGTATCATGGAAAGCCACGTGGACATACCTGTGGAAGAGAAGAAAACATCCTCCATAACTCAAATACAAGTATGTGCTATGCAACATTCATTGTATCACTTTTGATACTTTTCCTCATACGCAGTGGATGAGAGGGGAGGTGAGACACCTTTTCATACCTGTGGGCTCCCAGCAGTATTGGTCTGCAAAAGGTCAGCGTAGCAACGTGCTCTGGTTCAATCACCCGACAGTCTCTGACAGGTGTGGCGCCACTTAGCCTTTGAAAGAGAGACAGTTCATCTTCACTGACACACTCCACAATGGACATCTCTGCCTGCGTGGCCAAAGCCAGGACAGCAGCGGACTGTTTGACTGCAGACAGGAGCACGGAGACACCCAAACTTTGCAGGTTCGTAAGGACACACTCCAGTGACCGTTCGCCCCAGGCGCTAAAATCCATGATATTTCTCTCCTCGCTTTGCTCTCCACGCCCCAGCTCCAGCACTTCTCCTGCACGGAGCAGTTTTGGCTGCAGGTACCCAGTGAGAACGACAGCTTTAACCGGCTGCAGGTCGGCCCTCGGGCAGGGCGCAGCAAAGTCCCTGTGAATGACTTGCCCCTCAACCAAACGTGAAAAACTAATAGGGAAGCCTGACACAGGTGTATGCAAGGCAGCCAAGTTGTCTCTTATAAAGTGAAGTGATGAGGAAGGTGAGTCATTTTTAAACTTCCAGTTAGTGAGCAGTTCACAGGTGAGGTTGCTCATTAAGTCACAGTGTGTGGGACCCACGCGAGATTGAAAAAAGGATGCCAGCAGATTTTGAACACAGGGATTGTTTGAGTGTGCTTGTGATTTTGCGGAAAGCTCCTCCCAAGAGAGACAGCATCCGTACGGGACCACTGCTGCGGCGATGAGATCGTCCAGTTCCTCCGATGCAAACGCCAGCATTTTGTCAGCCAAGTGCCTGGCAGAGGCCGTCTCTGCTGCTGCCTTGGAGGTATGGGTGCGAGACACATGAGGCTCCCTGCAGGCCGTTGTATGAATTATCCGTAGTAATGAAGCCATCAGTATTATAAATGTCTTGGACCCATCCCCCGTTTCGGTGCTGTGTTTTAAGACACACTCTACCACCATCCTGAAATGAAAAACACACAAATACCTCATAAGAAAAAACACTGATCCATGACAAAGACGATGAATGTGTAGTGTGCATCACCTGGCCAGCGGATGCTCCAGTCGCAGTGCAGTGAGAATGCGAGCCCCGCTGCGGCTCAACATCGCCTGCCCGGTGTCTTGTGTGAACAACACCTGTCCTCCTTCTGGGCCAAAACTGCGGCAGACGACTGACTCCAACACACACACAGTCTGCAGAACATGTTCCAGGTGAAGATGCTCCACTGGCAGCATCCCCACACTCTGAACGGCACACATGCTGAGGATAGGCAAGAGGTATTGAAATATTATTGGCTAATATGTTTCAAGTCTGCACAAAAGGATAAACAAAATTGTTCATGAGGCACAATTGTACTTCAACATTTAAATCATGGCAGATGTCAATTGTCAGGTCCTTAACTAAATATTGTTCAGCGAATGTAGCCAGCATAATGTACTGTATTTGTGTACGACATGTGTGTTATGATATAGTCTGAGTCGTAGAGACCGTTAGCATTTTAGCATCTGCTAATTTATCTAACTGAACGAACGCGGCAGAGGTTGTTTTATCGTACAACATGAAATACCACTTAGAAGCACATATTTCTATCGGCTGGACAATAAAGAACGACCCGCTTTTCCCACAGAACGTGATGCTTTATTCTGGGAACTCACCTCCGCAGGAACGCTTCGCTGTCTCCTAGAGACGAGGCTTCTTCTGTGCTTGTGACGTCAACGTTATGTGAACCAGAGATGGCTATCGCCGCCTAGCGGCAGGATGTGTGAGCTGTTCTCAATCCCCACAACCAAGATTAGTCATGTAAAGGTGTTTAAAGATGTATGTGTTGTTGGTTCATACGAAGTGTACATTTTACACTGTTTGGGTTCGAAAAGAAACATTCCCTTTTTGCATGTATGATTATGTGTGTGTGTGTTATGAGACTTTATGTTCCAGCTTGGATGAGTTACATGAGCAAGTTGTCTGTTAACATCCTTTGTCCTTTCATTATCTGATATCCTGGTTTTACAGGCTTTACACTGTTAATAGTGGGGCACGGTCATGGTTTCTGGCACAATTGGATAGAATGAAGCCACTGTTAATGTTATTAAGTCAAAATATTTTCACTAGGCACACCCAAAAAACATGTGCAAAAGGGGTTTTCCTTAAAAAGACAAATGAGATCAGAGCATTTTATTTGCAAATATCTTCAGTCGAGTTAAAACCACAGCCTCTTGTATTTAATAATATTTGCATCTGTTTTGCATTTTGTGTTTGTATAAGAGAGGACCGTTTTGCCTACTGAACTAAAATGATGTTCACATGTAATTTGCTTTGGTCTCTTGTAAAATAAATCATTTATTAATTGAACCCCCTGAAAAACAAATTAAGCTTAATTTTCTTCAAACATAAATGCGCTGAGGCCAACATGCTAAATCCTTCCACATCAATGCAGATTTGAACATGAGCTGGTTAGTTAGCTGGCCTCAAGACAAAAATAAAAAAGGAGTCATAATTAAAATTGATCGAAAAAAATAATACATGGTGTATTTTCAAAAGTCACAGGCAGAGGTCATGCGGAGCTCCCATCCCCCTACCCCCTCTATTTGTCTCCGTCTCATCCCTCCTTCTGTACAGTATCTCTATGGTACGTCAAGGTGAACGGGGCGGGGCCGGAACTTGATCTCTGTGTTGCTGCAGAAACCACATCCTTACTTTCTAAATCAGGCAACATCATCTATACATAGACATTATGAGACAGTTCTGCAGCTGTAGTGCCAGATGTACAGATGCAACACATATAGAGAGAGCTGTCCACTCTGAATGTAAATGTCCTCTATTGCTGAACTCTCACTATGCTAACGAGCCTTTAAAAAGCCGTGTCACTACACTAATGAATATGCATCAGCGGTCCAGTGAGGGTGACCTGGAGGGATGGGGAGAGGGGTCACAATAGGGGAGTCACAAATAAGCACCCGTGCTCCCGTGGGACTTGATGACAGGAAAGATCACATTTACAAGGAACACATAATACACACACACTCTCTCTCTCTCTCTCTCATACACACACACAGACAGAAACAAGACAAGATGACCGTGCTGCAATTCCACTGATACCACCCAACTCTATCTTGTCCCGCCCGCCCTCTCTCTCGCCTCAGCATCCGTACCTGCGCTCTTCTTCTTGTTCCATCACCTCTGCTGCCCTCTCTGGTCCTGCCCTCTTTTATCTTCCTCCTCCACTCATCTCCACTTTGAGAGGAAAGGAGTACCTGTGAGTCTGGACGTTGCCGCATGGACGACTGAATACAGGTTTGTCTTTGGGACCTTTTTTTCTTTCTCTGATTCATTAATGGAAAGTACTTAGTGTTTATTTTTAAAACCAGTGCAGAGTTAAAAGTAAGTGCATAAACCCACGAATGCAGATCAATAATATGAAATAATACCAAATCGTTACGAGTCATTTGTTTGTAACTCAAATTTCAGTTATTTTCTTTGGATCCTAATGGAGGATTCACTTCTTCTGATGGGGGAGAAAATGTCAATGTCAAGATAAAAACCAGGCTGTCTAAAGCCCTCAAATGTTTAAGAGCAGCAATATTGCAGTAGCATTAAATTCAAAATACTTTTATATATTTGTAACCTCCTGAGATTATTTGTAGAACTAGTTTAAGTAGCATAAACAACTGAAGTTAGGGGACCAGTTGGTGCGGATGAGTCATTCTTTATTTGGTACAGGTGATTTAAATATATTTTTGTTTCATATTTGCACATAAAAATATAGAACCTCTGAATCATTCATTATAACTTCTTTCTTAATTACATTTCCCGAAAAGCAGATCAGAATCAGAAATAATGCTTAAAATTGATAATTTCTGTTTTACGCTGCAGCTGTCAGCGAATCAGGCAAACAGCAGCCATGAACTCAGATCAGTATCCGATCACAATGCTGACACAACCCCAGATACTCAATACCCGGGATGTCTGCAGAATGGAAAAATAATACGTCAAAACTCGGGGGGTCGAGCCTTGTCCGTGGGACTTCTCTGTCGTACCCAGCATGACCTTGGCCCATGATTCTCACCCCTTAGCAGCTCACTCTGGAACAGCTGCAGTCCACGCGGGACACTTCCACCTCACTTGTCCCCCTTTCCTCTCCCCTTGTCCCTCTCCCATCCATGTCAGCAGGTTTGGTCCGGACAGCTGCTTGCATATTCTGTGATCAAGTGCCAGGGCAGCAGAAACAGGAGAAGTCCTTTGACACCGATGGTCATATAGTGTCTATAAGCAGATGATTGCTACAAATACATCTGATCAAAAGCATTTATGGAAACTTTGATCTGTTTGTGTGTGTGAGGGTGTGTGTGTGTTTATGCAGTATATGTTTGGAGGGATCCTCAAATTTGACACATTTTAGATGTGGATTGTTTGCCTATTTTGTTCCACATATATTGCACAAGTTGCTTTGAAAAGTTGAGACATTCATTTTCTGTGTCTACATTTCTCCACCAGTTTATTTACGGATCTGTTGTCCCTCCACAAATAATGACTGGGAACCGTCGAGCGGCCGCGGCTCCAGCGGGAACCCCGTCCATCCCAACAAACTCGCCAAATACAACAACCTCTCCAGGCCAAAAACAATCTGGTGGTCACAGTCACAAGTTCATGAATGAACTGCACAGCATCCACAGTGAGTTGGACGTATAAGTCACTCTCAACGACCTTTAGGCAGGTCAGGTGAAACATAAATGTGTGCAATCATGTGGTGAAATATTGCATTTTAAGATATATGTGTCAAATATCCATCACCAAAGCCAGATATGCTTTTTGGTAAAGCATCGAATAATATTTCCCAATGCTGTGGTCTTGTTGAAAGACTATAAATAAATATCTGTTTCTATTGGGTGGAGGTTATTCCTTTTCATTACTGCTGGTAATGTTATGTGCATTTATAACAGAGAAGCAAAACTTATTTTGTATGTGAATACGTCAGTTGGCATCTCGTTCATGTATGTATAGCTTCAATAGTGCTTTAGAACAAGCAGAATACATAAGAAGTGTACAAGAGACAAGACCTTACAATATATTGTAATCCAGTATTACACCAAGGAACAAAACTGAGTACAAGATTTTTGGATTACCTTGTCTTGCATTCCCCAGTGGGTCCATTTATCTTTGTCTCTCGGTGTGTTAGGTTACACTTTGCACTTTGTGCTTTCAGACTGTGAGAAAAGTAATTTCATCTGCACGTGAGATTTAAGAGAGACGTTTCCAACAGCGCATTGAAGCGGCTCACTAAAACAGTACTTAAATAGTAAAATATGAGTATCCTCATCATAAGTGTGCGTGTGTGTGTTGCAGGGCCACCATGGGCTGTCGCCGCCCTTTGCGTCGTGAGTTTGTGCGTGGTGCTGTCCTTCGCCGTGTGTGTGGGGAAAAAGTGCTTGAAAAAGAAGGACAAAGAAAAGGACAAGAAAAAGGGAAAGGACAAGACCAGCGGAGGGTCTGACACGGAAATGGATGGAGGTTACAGCGAGGTGAGCTACACACACACACACACACACACTCCCCTTGCAGATGTCTTGTCCTTGCAATGTATCGACATCCAGGTTCCCCAGGACGATTCACACTGTCAGGGTGTGTTAACGGATGTTTTGCACAATGCTCATATTGTAAAGGTGGATCCATGAGATTGGTTGTTGGAGGTCTTGCACTTCAAGGATGGTGAACACTGATGGTGTACAAATTGCCTGTTCCCTTTAAACAGTAAATTCATTTCAGTAATAACGTTATCTTTGTTTAATTGTCTGTGTGATGTTGTACCAGAGAAGGAAATAGCTGCTCCACATGATACCAAAGGTCCTCATTTATTATTTGTGAAGTTACGTTTCTCTCCCTGCATGTGATTTTTGGCGCCTCTCTTGCAGCCGCTGAAAGATGAAGGTAACGAAAAAACAGAGCTGTCAGATATTGAGCCCAAGGATGAGGGGAAGTTGGGCCGGCTACATTTCACATTAGACTACAACTTCACAGATAATACGGTGAGATGCTGCTTTTCACCTTGACGTGTTTTGCTCACAATGTGCCAACATTCTAATACTCCTAATACTGCGTCTGCCGGTAAACCAGATTTTATCTCATTCATTTCTTTTGCAATCTCATTTTAGCTGATAGTCGGCATCTTGCAAGGTGCTGAACTCCCAGCGATGGACGTGGGTGGTAGTTCGGACCCCTATGTTAAACTCTACCTGCTCCCGGACAAAAAGAAAAAGTTTGAAACCAAAGTCCACAGGAAGACTCTTGAACCCAACTTCAATGAGACTTTCACCTTTAAGGTAAACTGGAGAAGAAAAAGTCAATTATTTATCCCGACTGATTCACAGGTTCACGATCAGCGCGTAGTGTATCGCACGTTTCAAGGTTGTCGTCTTTGACACGTGTTTCCGTAGGTGCCCTACACTGAGCTGGGCGGGAAGACACTGGTGATGACCGTGTACGACTTTGATCGCTTCTCTAAACACGACGCCATCGGCGCTGTGAAGATACCGATGAGCGGCGTGGACTTCAGCCAGTCTCTGCAGGAGTGGAGGGATCTGCAGAAGGCAGAGAAAGAGGAGGTGGGAGCACACATGAAAGAGGAATGGGGGGGAGGGGGGGCACAAAAAGATTCAATTATGGATTTGGTGTCTCTTTGGCTTGAATAAAATCACATACTTTCTCCTTTTGATATTTACACTTTTCTAGGGCAATTCCCCAATAACATAGTCAATTCTTTTTCTCCCTATTAGAGCGAACGCCTTGGAGACATATGCTTGTCCTTGAGGTATGTGCCATCTGCAGGGAAGCTGACGGTGGTGATTTTAGAGGCCAAAAACCTGAAGAAAATGGATGTGGGTGGATTATCTGGTGAGTCAAGCAGTAACAAAGTATTTTACTGTATAGACAATTTCACTGCCACATTAAAGTAACACTTTTAGTTTACAACTTTTCAAGTAGTGGGAAACATGCATAATAGTTATTTTTTCATATGCACCCTAAATAGCCCAGATTTGTTAACTTTTGTTGAGTAACAAGGCTTTTGAACTGCTTTTCAGTTTCTAATTCAAGGAAATGTGCAGAAGCTACTGCAATAGTTGTGTTTCACTGAGGGAGTTGCTGCATCGGTGCCACGATGTGAATCCGCTGCTCTGATGAAAAACCTCATTGTTCTCTCCGTCAGACCCTTACGTGAAGCTCCACTTAATGCAGAACGGGAAAAGACTCAAGAAAAAGAAAACAACCACAAAGAAGAACACTTTAAACCCGTACTACAACGAGTCTTTCAGCTTTGAAGTGACATGTGAACAAATAGAGGTACATTTATTTATACAAACACACACACACAAACGTAAGTCATCAGACACTTCATTAGTTTTCTTTGTGTTCGTATATATTTCTTTACAGAAGGTGCAGGTTGGAGTGACTGTGTTGGACTACGATAAGATTGGGAAGAATGATGCCATTGGGAAAGTGCTGCTGGGCCTTAACGGTACTGGGACTGAGCAACGGCACTGGGAAGACATGCTGGCGAACCCTCGTAGGCCAATAGCTCAATGGCATAGCCTCAAGCCAGAGGATGAAATAAAAGCCCTGCTTTCCAACAAGAAATGAAGCAGTGACGCCCTGTTTGGTGGGCTACTTATGACATTGTAGCATTTACCTCCCCTTCTTCCAAATAATGTTTCTGACCTTCCCCTAATTCCCCTTAAACACTTTAAGCTTCTTAACTATGTCAATCTAACCACTATACCCTGTTTTATCCTTGACACTATGCAAGTGACTCTTACGGACTGGAAACCTTCTTCCTTGAGTAACTTTCCTCCTCCTGCTTGTACCTAAACTCCAACAGTGTTAAACAAAGATGTATCACTATGGGCCGGTTTCGGAGACAAGGCTCAAGCCTAGTCCCAGACTAAAATGCTGTTTGAGCTGGCTTAACTGAAATTCACTTGCACAGACGTAGCTTAAAATACTCGTGGATTAAGCCTGTTCTGGATTAAACAAAGCCGATTGCAAAATTGAGCATTAGAGCTACTCCAGGACTAAATTGGACTGAATTGAAGCTTAAACTAATCTGCCAAGGAGGCAGGTTTAACTCCCGCTTAGTAGGCTAGGCTACTGTTTGTGAAACTGAGCTTGGATTGTTTGGGAGCATGGACTATTTGGAATATCTAAATGAGGACCAACATGCACGACAAAGGCCAGCCAGACGAATACTGCTGGATAGGAGTGATCCATTGAATCAGTTTGATGAAATAACTTTTCGAGACCGCTTTCGTATGCACAAGGAAAATGCATTGGAGATAATTACTTTGCTTGAGCCTAGACTTTCCTCTCTGTCTCAAAGAGGAAGGCCTGTGTCCAATCAACTGCAAGTTCTGATCACTTTGAGGTTCTTGGCATGTGGAATCTTTCATCGTGAAACTGGTGATTTGTGTGGTGTCAGTGAACCAACTGTATGTAGAATAGTTCACAAAGTCTGCAGTGCCATTTGTGAACTGAGGAGTCTTTACATCAAGTTCCCTGATGCTGCTGGGCAAGCCAACTATAAAGTGCAATTCTATGAATATGGGCACTTTCCAGGAGTGATTGGCTGTATAGACGGATGTCATGTTCCCATCAAGTGTCCATCAACTCCTGATGCAGAGGAATACAGGAATCGTAAGAACTGTTTTTCAATCAATGTTCAGGGTGTATGCACTCCTAATTTGGAGTTTTCAAACATTGTTGCCCGTTGGAAAGGTGCAACCCATGATTCAAGGATTTTTCTCAACTCTTCATTGTGTGCACAATTTGAGAGTGGACAACATAGTGGACTACTACTTGGTGATAGTGGATATGGTCAGAGTAACTATTTATTCACACCACATCTAAATCCCACAACAGCTGAGCAGCAAAGGTACAACAGAGCTCATATCCGTACTAGAGGGATGATCGAGCGTATGTTTGGAGTATGGAAAACTCGATTCCAGTGCTTACGAAATACGATTCGTTTCAAGCCAAGAAGATGCTGCAAAGTGATCATTGCTACAGCTGTGCTGCACAACTACCTGAAGCAGCATGGCTGTCCTGACCTGCCAATGGAAGATCAGGATGATGCAGATGTGCCCATGGTGGCAGAGGCAGCCAATGACCAGCGAGGACTTGCACACAGAGCTGCTTTCACAGTGCAGCACTTCAGCATTTAAATATGGAATGTATCCATTATGGTATGGTGGTGCTTGCATACTGTTTCTGTACAAAATTACAATAATGTAGCAAAATTAAACTAGTGAACCAAGTCGGGTAAAATGTAGTTTGTGATGATTAATACTCACTCACACGCCAAATGACAATACATTTATTTTTATTTTTCACAATTCCTCATATTCACCATGGCTACTAGTATGCAGAATTCTTTTTTGGAGCATAGCCCTCTCTCCCAATTTCATATCCAGTTCAACCTCTAGAATTCTCATTTTCATTTCATGTTCTTCTTTTAAATATTCAATTTTACGCTCATGAAATTCTCTGGCTAACTTTTCATGCATAGTTATCTTTTTTGGTCTCTGTTGGATGGTAGCAGCTTCATCTCCCAGGGGTGCCATAGCAGATGTGGAGGGTTCAGGCTCGTTGTGAACTGGCTCTTGATTGGTTTCCTCTGGAAAAAAAGACCACTGTTCCAAACTCAAATCAACTAATATGGTCCTGTAACCAATTTACTTCCTAAGGTATATTTACCATTTGTGCTCAGTTCTCCATGTTCACTGTCCAAATGGTCATTGTCTGGTATACCATCCAGAGGTTGCTGGTGCTCTATTATACCAGACAGCAAGTCACCCAATTCATCACATGTGTCCTTTATTGGTGGTCCACCACCTGTAATAAATCGCTCTCTTCTGCTTGCTGCATTCTCTTTTTTTAATCCCAGTTTAATGTTCTTCCATAGAACCTATGAAGGCAGATATCATTCATTAGTTTTCTTTTTTGATGTCACAAAAATAGTAATATGGGAAATCTGAAATACTGGTACTGATAAGGCATAATAAAAATAAGTTTGTCTCCTGATAATTTAGGTCATGGTGGAGAAATGATTGTATATTTCTTTCCCCCTCACATATAGGTATGGATTTTCCTTTGTGCAACATATCTTACTCTACCACCATGTTTAACATGCATATGCCCCTTTAAAATAGGTTACTATCCTTTTAAACAGGATATTCATTCAATGTGAATGCTACAAGCAGCAGGAGTATTGTATTTGGGTAGGCCATAAATAAGCAGGGTATAGGCAACAGGAAACAAACACATATTTTTGTGCCTAATAATGAAGATTAACTCACCTGCAGTTGTTGTACTGTTCTTGTGGTGACATCTTCATTTGCATTGAATTCTTTGCCAATTGCAGTCCAAGCACTTCTTTTCTTATGTTCAATAGCAGCAGTATGGATTTTGCTTTCAATGACTGGATGGTTCGATACAATTAGTTTTAGTAGTGCTTTTTCATGCTCACTATAATTTTTGGAGCGAATTCTCTTTGCCTCTGACATTGTGTTGTCTCAAAATTCACTGCAACAATGGTGTTTCATACTCCATTTCAGGTTTTCATCAGCACAATTGGACCAACAGCCTGTGCTTCCACTTAGTCTAATGAGGCTTGAACCAGGTGTTCTCATTAAGCTTACTCCAGGACTCCATAGTCTCAGACTAACTAAGCCAAATTTATGCCATGTTCATGCAAGCCACTTAAATAGCCAGGATTAACTAGTCTGATTTAGGCCTACTTCAGTCTTGATTTAAGCCCTGTCTCCGAAACCGGCCCAAAGTGTATTGCTATTAAACCGTAAGAGATTTTTTTTAATTTAAGTGTCATTCTTCTTTTCTGTGCTGATATATGCTACAGCTGAAACATAATTATATAGATTTTGATGGTTAAATAATGGTTTAGTTATCAATTTGCTTTACAGAAATGTATGTATTATACATTTCCATTTCTATCCCAAAGCCGTATCTTACAATAAAGCGACATTCATAAAAGATAAGAGAGAACACTGATGAGAGTTAGGCTTTAGCCTCTAATTAGAAAGGTGCCAAGACAAAAAGTCTCTGCATTTTCACAAGTTTCTCTGCAGTATCACTCAGCTTGTTTTCTGGCCTCCTCTTTATTTCATTTTTTCCTCTATGAGGAAAAGATCACACACACATGGAAGAAATTGTTCTCAGCCGTCACATGTTTCAGTTTATTTATGAACAAGAGGATCACACATTTCCAGATATTGTTATATTATGACTTAATTAAGTTTACAAACATCCAAATTCCTAAAAACTGAATACAAAAAAATAACGTTCAAATGTGATTATAGATCAAATTTCATACAGCTGTGATTGAGACACCTGGGCGTTTTGACAAAAGTCAAACTGCACATTAACATTCATTAATGCTCTCTCATCAATACTGTTACTGAGGAAAGAGAAAACCTTCTGGATAAATGAACATGTGGAAAAGTACTCCAATAACTTCTTTAAAAAGCAAATATTCTACAATAGACATTTAGCGGACGCGACTTGAATTGCATTTTTAATCCACGGCTTACATTTTTTTCAACCCATCCCACAGAGTGGGAGCAGTGTGCTGCCAGAAAAGGCGCCCGGGGATCCGCCAGGGACACTTTGACGTGGGATATGAAGCAGCCGCGGTTCGAATCGCCAACTCTGCAGCTCCCGGCGCACCCTCTCTACTCCATACGCCACGGTTGTCCCTTTGCCCCTCATGACAATTGTTTATATTCTTAAGAAGCAAGCAAATAACAGCAGAACGTTATAAGAAGCTGAATGTGCTTAAAGCAGATGAGAATAAACTGGCTTCTATGACATTTGAATATCCCTCTCGACATCAAGTTTAAGTCTATTAGTCTAATCTATTTATTGAGTATCGGTGTTAGGTTACAAAGCTCGTACTGTACATCTGTATCATCTGCCTGGAAAAAGGAAGGAATCCAGCGGAGGCGTTCAGGTAGCGACACGCTACCAGTGAGCTGGACCAATGAGCCGCTCTGTTTCAGGCTGCTTTTACGTCACATTCTGCAACGATCAAATCACGCAATGCAGCAGGGCCGTTTCTCTTCTGGGCTCAAAAGTTTCCCTTTTAACTCATTAATTTCTTGTTCATGCTTTTTTTGCAGTTCCTCCATTTCTTCAGCTTCACCATCTTTGTCTTGGGTCTCAACTTGCTGTTTTAACTCCCACACTTCTTGTTTGTGTCTCTTCTGCAGTTCATCTATTTTTTCTTTCTCATTTCTTTTGTTTTCTTCTAAAAGTTTCTCTTTGAATTTATCCAATATTTGTTGATGTTTTTTCTCTAATTTAGCCATTTCGTTCCTCTGTTGTTCATGCATTTGGGTGAGCAAGTCCAATTTCAGCTGTTTCATTTGCACTTCATGTTCAGCTTTTCTTTTTTGCAGGTCTTCTCTTTGGGTTAAAGGTTCCTTGTTTGTGGCTTTCATTTCATTATTGTGCTTTCTCTTTAGTAATTGAATTTGTTCCTTCTCATCAGTTTTGTGTTTGGCCAAAAGCTGTTTTTTTATGTTATCCGCTTCTGTTTTGTGTGACTCCTGCATTGCCTTCATTTTGTTCTTGTTTTCTTTCTTTTGGGTCAGCAGTATCAGATTCAGCTCTGCCATTTCTGTTTTATGTTTGTTCTGTAGTTTATACATATCTTGCTTTAGAGATGTTTCTTTGTGGCTCGTGAGATCCTTCAACCTGTCGTATTCTTCTTGCTTCTCTTGGAAGTCTTTTTTGTGCTGATGTTTCAGATTCAACACTTGAGCCATGTGTTTGTCTACTGAAGCTGAAAAGTCTACTTCTTTCCTATCTCTGAATTCATTGAACTCTTCAGCTTTAATTCTGGCCTCCTCTTCATACTTCTTCTGTAAGTTCTCCAGTTCTGTCTTGAAGTTTTCCTCAAACTCTTTTTGTTTTTTCTCCTCTTGCTCCGTTCTGATACGATCTTCTTCCTTTCTTTTCTCTTCATAATCTTCTCTTTCCTTTTCATATTGTTCTTGAAGCCTCTTCAGTTTGGTCTGCTGCTCCAGTTTTATCAGTTCATTTTCTTGATTTCGTCTTTCCCAATATTCATTTTGTATTTTCTCCTTGTTCTCTCGCTCTTTTGTCATCTCCTCCAACTTCTTGTCAATGGTTTCCTTTGATTCTGACTCTTCTCTTATTTTTTGCTCCAAAGCTTCAACTTTTTGTTTCCAGCTTAGCTGTTGATTGGTTTCCTCTTCTTTTCTCTTCCTGTCGTCCTCTTCTCTCATCTCCTGTTCTCTCTCTCTCTGCTTACGTTCCTTGTTGATCTTTTCCTTCATTTCTTCAAGTTGATTTGTTCTCAGTTTTCTCTCCTTCTCAATTTCTGCTTTCTGTTCTTCCATTTTTCTATTCATTGCTTCTATTTCTTCCTCATGTTTTTTTTTTAATTCCTCCCTTTCTATCTGAATCTCTTCCTCCTTTTCCTTCAGAATTTTCTCTACTTCCTTTTTTATCGCAGCCTCGGCCTCCTGGAACATCTCGTTCGTGTAGCAGTTGCCTCCATTTATTTTCAACATTGCCTCAATCTTGGTTTTCAGCTCACTGACCTGCATTTGGTTTTCTTCATCGTGGTTGTCAAACACATGGTACCTTCTCCCACACGTTTCAATCATTCTCTTGAATTGTTCAAGACAATCTTCTTCAATGTACTTATCAATGGACCTCTTTTCTCGCTTTAAATTATCTCCTCCGGTGAAAAGGATGAAGATGAACTTTTCAGCATTTTTTCCAAAGGTTTCCTTGATGAGTTGTATGGTCTCCTGTTCCTCTCTTGTTAATCTACCAATTCGTAACACCAGCAGGAAGACATGTGGTCCAGGAGCCAGAAGACTGATGCATTTCACCATCTCGTCGTTAACCTCCGTGTTGGACAAAGTCGTGTCAAACAGACCAGGAGTGTCGACCACAGCGACAGGACGTCCGTCCACTTCACTCTCTGCTTTCTGACAACGTCTGGTGACGGATGTCTGCCTTAATTTGGCTACAAACTCCTTTCTTCCTAGAATGGTGTTTCCTGAGGAACTCTTTCCACTGCCAGTCTTTCCTATCAGCACGATCCTGAGAGCCTCCGGGCTCTGCTTGTCTTCCACACCTGTAGAGTAAGAAGAACTGGAGTTAACTCAAATGTGAGAATTGGAACAAAACCAACTGCAAGGTGCAAAGTCCACTGGATGAATCACAACAAAACAAGCATTATGATGTATTATTACAATACATGTACAATACTTACAGGGCACACGACTTGTTGTTCTCTTGTCCTCCAGCTCCGCTTGTAGTGAGCTGATCTTTTTTATTTGAGCATGTGCAAATATTTCTGTTGTGTAGCTGTTTGGTCTTTCCTTTAATCGCCAAATCTTTTCCACGTAATCAAACAGCTCTGGGATCTGCTGCTGGTCCTTGATGTTGAGAACATAGTTTCCTCCAGACCTCTGAAAGAGCTCCTGGAGCTCCTTTGTTTTTTTTATAAAGTCAGAAAAGGCTGGAGCTTTAGGATCTGACTCCACAGTGAACAAAATCATGGTGAAGTAGTTGACCCGAGAGCTGAACGTGTTCTGGATGGTCTCTACCTCTCCCTTGTCTTCATCAGTGAGGGGACTCACGGGTAGGACATGAATGAAGACGTGGACGCCCTCAGGACCACAGAGGGAGACACACCTGAGGGATTCCTCCATCACGGCCTCCTGAAGTCTTCCATACAAGGCAGGCAGCTCCACCACAGAGACCCAACGTCCACACACCTCTCCCTGATGTTTAACACTCTCTGAGGAGTTGGAGGGAAGCTCTGTCTGACCTAAAATAGCCTTGGCTGCTGAAGTCTTCCATGCTCCTGTCCTCCCACACAGAACCAGGTTCAGAGATGGTTTCACCTCTTCATTGAAGGTGAGGAAGGTTCCCCTGTTTTTACTCAAAATATTCTCCATCTTCTCCATTAATGATCTATGGTTACCTTGAGACATGCTGTAGTATCTTCCTCCAAAATCCTTTAGGAGGTCATTAACAGAAAAACTCTTTTGACCATCATGTGTGAGGACGACCATTGAGTGTTTGAAGGCATCTTGATGTAGAAAACCTAGGAATGACTTCAGTGTCTTCCTTTTCTCCTCAGTGAAATCAGAAGGCTTCACTAACAGCAGCAGAACATTTGGTCCAGGTGAACAAAGAGTCACACAGCGCTTCACTTCTCTTCTCACAACATCCATGGACAGACTGAAGATGTTTGGGGTTTTCACTACTGTTACTGGTTTTCCTTTCCATTCCCCACAAGTGACCTCACGTTGTTTGTCTTTGGGGTTTTGAAAACCGTCCTTGATGATGAAGTTACAGAGTTTTGTCTGTTTGTCTTCACTTTTTCCCAGCAGAACAATCCTGAATCCAGAAGCTGTCGCAAGAAAGAGAGAAAGATCCACGTGAAGTAAAGTGTCAAATGTATTATAAAGAAAACATACTATTTTATTTGGCTGTAAAATACGTATTCAAATGTATATTATAACACATATTATTTCAAAAGCAAATTCCCCTATGTTCAATACCTGGACCTGGATGTAAATGTGGTGTTTTCATCAATCAAGATTCGTGCCATGCAGGAAGTGCGTCAACATCTCCCTCCTGCTACTGAATTCTGTGCTTCCTAATCAGCGGATTCCAGTCAGACAACAAACCTCCTCGTTTGTTCCCCTGTTGGAGCCATATTTTCTGTTTTGTTACAACATATTTATTTGTTTTGTTGGTAGGAATGATGTGTATTCCCTTAATGTATTTGAGATTCATATTGGAAATAACTTTCTCATGATTTATTTGATTCAGCTGACGAGGATCAATGGATAAGAGGAGGGGTGCGACCGAGTCACAAGGGCTGGCTTTTGTATTGGACGGGACATCGGCAGTATTTTGACCTCACGTTGTCCACTATGTTAATCATGTTCAAATTAAACGACCAAATGTAAAACTTAAATAAACAACCTAAATGAGAACACCAGTATTGAGTGTTTTCTATGGGAGCGACAACGTGTGAGTCAGGAAGCGGAGTCCCAGGCACCGAAACCAGAAAATGCAAAAGCAGGCCACCACACCCCCTGAAAGCAGTTACACTGGGGGGGTGCTGGTTCAACCCAGGCCAGTCTCAAATTTCCATAAGGTATGAATTTTTCACATACCATCAAACATAGCAAAGCCGTAAGGACTTTTGTCGCTTTTCAGCAGGCAGCAGAATATATTGTTCACCGACCAACGGCAAGGACGCAGCGGTTGGAACTACTGGTCCCACGTGTAGCGAGATGGAGTCATGGTTATAGTTTTATAACAACAATCAATAACCAACAAAAAGCATTGTAACGACACAACAGTTTGTAACACTAATAATATTACACCACCAAACCCCAAGGTTTTTTTGGGATCTGCACCATGTGGGCAGAATGTGACACCAAACCCCCTGGCACAGTAACCACACAGCCACAGAGACCTGCAGCCGTCTGCTGCTTTGTATGAAACAAGCTCCACGAGGAAAAACGATCTATTCTGTCTGATTCTGCTCGTGTAAGGTGGGAACAACGATGATGCTGCTTCTGAGAAGTTATGCCCCTCCAGTCTGCTGCTTCAAACCACGCCACTCGGTTCTGGTATAAGACACCACGAGTTGAAACTATGAGAAACATGTCTTCTCAACTACTCCCAGTAAGGCTAGAGGTCTGGCCCGTTAGCAAAGCGTGTGTTTAGCATGGCCTTGTTGTGTTTGTTTAATAATGTTTACAGGCTGCAGAGCCCCTGCTGAATGCTGTAGAAACTCTCCTGTGTGGTTTATGACGCAGATTAGCCTCTTTATTCTGTTATATTCCTTATCGACAGGGAGGAATTGAGGGATGTATTCGGTTGAGGACATCACATGATCAGCACTGTGATCACTTTACTTACTGGGAGTTTCTGTGGTTTTCTCTGGGAAGGAGAGTTGTGGACTGGTTTTAGCTCCATGCAGCTCTGGAAAAACAAAAAGAAATCATTCATGTCTTAATCTCACCAAGAAGGACTTCTGCCAACAAAGTATTTATTGTCTCTTTCTGCACTTACCAGCAGCTTTAACAGCATCTGTGATAGAAAATGGACGTTGATGATCACCTGGTAAAACAGATGTTGCATCCTCATAAACTTCGAAGCTAACGTGCTCTCCATTGTTTTCTTTTACAATTTGAGTAAAACGTGTGAACAGTTCTGGACGTCCGAGGTTCTTCTGCCACAAATATCTGTATTGACTCATTCGGATCATGTCTTCAAAGGGCTGGTCTTTGTCCATGAAGCCTGAACGCTCCTCTCTAGATGTCGTTATCAGGATCAATGAATGATCCAATGATTGATCATTGAAGCGTTTCAGGACCCTGCAGAGCTTCTCTTTGAGTTCCTCAGTGAAGTCTTCACGCTGTAGAACCAGCAGGAACACATGAGGTCCAGGATGAGAGAGACTTGCACAGTTCTTTACATGTTGAGTCAGTTCGTTGTCAGAGATGTTGGGATGCAGCAGGTCTGGAGTGTTGATCAGAACTATCTGTTTCTCCTTCAACCCTCCTGAGGCTGTCTGACAGACGCCTGGTTCTTCTTCAGTGTTGAACTTGTTCTCCCTCAGGATGAAGTTCCCCGCTGAGCTCCTTTGAGACCAGCTGCTCCCCAGCAGAACGACCCTCAGCTCAGACACTGAGGAGAAGACCACAAGTCAAAGCGGTTTGAAGGTGGATTAAAGTGAACACTGTACTCATATCATAACAAACAGTTAAACTCACGGTTAGGTGGCAGCAATTGATAACTGCTGCTCCGCTTCAGAGGCTGAAGATCTGACTCTGTAAGAATAAAGAGCGTTGATTTATTCACAAGTAACCTTTAATGTAAGAGACACTGTTTCAGGGAGGATGAATTTCTCTTGAATAGGCCTACTTCATTTTTTTGTGTGTGTTTCGTTCAGTTGAAAATACATTTTAGATTGTGATCCAATCTTTTCGTTGAATAAACTCAAAATGAGGTTTAGCACCAAAGATGAAATGATCGTTAAAGTCACATTTGATGTTAAAACAGCGGTTATTTTCTCTCACTGTTAAATGGCAGGCAGGGGGGTTGGTATCAGGATCAGTTGATTATCACGTGCAATAGTTAGATAGTCAGATAGTTCTGTCTGCAGTCTGATCATCGGGTTGGGAGCGGCGTCTTCATTTTATCGCCCTCCCTCTCTGCCTCAAACTGCACATTGTTGCAGCAAATGTCATGTCTGTGGACAGAGAGGACTGATAAGGCCACACTGGACTCACCTGGTGCTGCGGACGCCATCATGTGCTCCGCTCAAACCGTTCAACTGAACTGCTGAATGAAGAGAGGAATGAAAGAGAGTTAAATGATGTCACACCGAGACGTAACCTCATAACTTGATATGAAAGCATCTCCAGTAACTATACAGCACCTGAGGGCCCTGATGTGTAGTGAACAATATAATGTTAACTTTCATTCCCTTTTAAATCAGTGGATCATTTCCACATCTTTTTGTTGTGCATCGTTAGATGCGTGTTTGATTATTAGCAAGGTGAAAACTAAATTATTGACCCAAAAGAATTATCAATGTCAATAAAATGAGTCCATAATAATAATAAAGTACACGGGAGATTCGGATTATTCCTTTTATTATGAAATTGCTTTGTAAATTAAGAGAACATATTTTTTATTTGTTTTGTCCTTCATCATTGGTGTTATTTGAGGAAATACATTTTTGGTTAAAAGAAAACTGCCTCAAGACTCAAACACAGGAGCTGCTGATCACTACCAACATTAAAAATAATAATCCTATCTTCCTGTTAACAAAGGCAAAATACTAGACAAATCTATACAATAGCAAAACTATAGTTGTAATAATACAGACATATTGTTTTCTATGCGAACAACTTAACCTTACTTTTCATTTTTTAAATGTGACCAAAAAAAAAGTGAAACTCACGACTACGTAAACTGATACAAACGCATCTTTCTTATTCATCATTACTCATTCCAGCTAACTATGATAAAGACATCTGCTGCTGTGTTGGACAGCTGTCATCATATGGTTGATCTCAACTGAGGCGTCTAAATGCAGTTATTGAATTCATGAGTTCATGCACAGAATGTGGTTTTCATTTCATAACAGAGAGTGAAGAACAGTTCCTGGTAAACTCATCTCCTGATGTACATTTCTGTTTCTTGGCAGTAATTTTGAGTCCATCTTCAGGAAAGACTGAATAAATCTTTGTTGGCCTTGTCAGCCTTTATTAGTCCCACAGAGGGGAAATGTGCAGGAATACAGCAACAGTTAGCTTCACTAAGCTTCCTTACTCCTCTCAAACGCTCCTTTACATCTCTCCTTCTATAGAGCCAAATCCAGGTCAAAAGTTTTGTTCATTTGAAAAACAAATGTAAACCTGAAAGTTTATGTTTTGTTGTTGAACATTGAAAAATACAACAATGTATTCAAAATAAAAATAAGACTTGTATGTGAAAATATAAAATCTGCTAACGAAAAATATAATACAAGGAATATCAAAAAATGAATGTAAGTGAAGATGCAAAAAAAACTTTTTTAGTCCAAAATATATATATACACCGGTAGAGCAGAGTCAAAACTATATTCAACCCGAAAATATTATTTTATACTTATTTTTATTTTGAATACATGTTTTCAATGTTCAACAACACAACTTAAACTTTCAGGTTCACATTTGTTTTTCAAATGAACAAAACTATTGAATTGCATTGTCCTCGTGTGGATGACGTCACGCGCCATCTCATTGTTTGCAGAGCTATCGCGATAACACGGGAGAATCCCCTTGGTCGACAGTGGGGATTGTAGTTACCGCAGCTAGCCACACCGCCATTTTTATCATTATGCTGCAGGCGCGCTATTGCCCTCTCTCCGCGCCGATGACTCGTCCATCTCGTCGGGGGAGACAGAGCCCCGGTGATCTCCCCGACGGAGGAGGGAAGGGCGGGTGTATAACCCCACGCTACCCCGGGTCTCCTTCCTCAGGAAGCGGGGAAGCCTCGGGTGCCCTCCGGTAGCCAGCAGCCCAACCCAGGTGGGCTGCTGGCTGTCGGCTGCTCGGAGTCTAACCGAATGTCGGCTGCTCGGAGGTGGCGGGAAAAAGTCAAAAACACTGCGGTGACCGTAAAGATAACTAACGTTACGTGCCTTGTGTCCATAGTGCACTAAAGCTATAAAAGTGAAAAAAAGCTAAAAGAAGAATATGATAAAAGTGTAGGTGTGGAGCTGCTGCACTAATAATAATCATACTGATAAACTAAATCTGCTGATAGCGGTCAGATTCAGCAGCTGCTCAATCATAAATGACTGGAATCAGCAGATTTAGTTTTCATACACATTAACTGCTTTTACTTCCTCTTTAATCGTTTTGGTGGTTCACTCACCGCCTGACGGCTCACTGCCCCATACAGCTGGAAAGAGAAAGTAAAACATCTGCAGGAAGTTTAAAAGTGAATCCATACCACTTCCTTCTAGATCGCTGCTTCAGCCTCTTGCAGCATCTCATTGGTGTAGCAGCTGCCTCCATTTTCCTCCACCATGGTTTCAATCTGAACGTGTTGTGGATGGTCTCTAACTCGTGCTTGTCTTCATCAGTGAGGGGACCCACAGGTAGGACACGAATGAAGACATGGACGCCTTTGGGACCACAGAGGGAGACACACTTGAGTGATTCCTCCATCACTGCCTCCTGAAGTCTTCCATACAAGGCAGGCAGCTCCACCACAGAGACCCAACATCCACACACCTCTCCCTGATGTTTAACACTCTCTGAGGAGTTGGAGAGAAGCTCTGTCTGACCTAAAATGGCCTTGGCTGCTGAAGTCTTCCATGCTCCTGTCCTCCCACACAGAACCAGATTCGGAGTGGTTTCATCTCTTCATTGATGGCGAGGAAGGTTCCTCTCTTTGGTCACCTTCCAGCATGCTGTACTCTCTTTCTCCACAGGCCTGCAGCAGCTGATTCACATTTAAGCTTTCAATCAGATTATTTGTCCTGATGACCATGGAGTGTTTAAAAGCATCTTCACCAAACCAACGCAGATTAGACCTTAATCGTTGTGTCCTGTTGAGCAGCAGCAGAACGTTGGGCCCAGGTGCACAAAGACTCACACATTGCGTCACACATTTCCACAGACTGATAGAGAATGTTTGGCGTTTAACTATACAGATTTTCCTTTTCACTCCACATAGGTAACCACGCAGTGCTGGGATGTTTTTTGGAAATGATCCCCTGGACCAGTGATGAAGTCTTGTCTTCTTGTCTTCACTGAGTTTTCCCAGACACCTGAAATTCCCTTCCTAGATTTTGATATCAGCACCATGAGTGATCAAAGCTTTGGTCACCGAAGAGTTTGGGGATGCTGCAGAGTCTCAGTTTGAGTTTCTCTGTAAAGTCTTCAGGTTGTAGAACCAGCAGGAACACATGAGTTCCAGGATCAGAGAGACTCCCGCAGTGTTCCACATGTGTTGTCACTTTCTGCTGGAAGATGTTGAGAAGCGTCAGATCTGGGCCCTGTTCCTCGTACGTGGCTAACTGAGTTAGCCGGATAATTTTCAGGATGAGATGACATGGATCAGGCTTTTCGGTTCCCCGAAGCAGGTTTGTCTAAATCACCATAGCAACACATCGAAAAACTTGAACCTGCTCCTGCGCAGGTTCATTTGAGCTGCTGGATTAGTTCATCACTCCCCCGGAAAAAAAGGGCAGCTCACTTCCTCATTGATGAAGTAGCGATATAAGTTAGATTAATGTTTTAAAGGGAGAGACTTCTCCGAGTTTACAAAGACCCGTTTAACCGCAATGACGTCCTGTACGAGCGCTATAGTTGCTGAGGACAAGAAATCATTTATTTAGATTTCCCCGAGCTGAAACGTTACGTGATGAACACCACACGCTGCAGCCGAACATCCACTGCCCCGCAGACTGTCTCACATACTGTCCCACGGACTGTCTCCCACTGTCTCTCATACTGTCTCACACACTCTCCTATGTCTCACACGGTGTCTGACACACTGTCTCTCTTACTGTCCTGTCTGTACGGTGTTGTGATGCAGAGAACATCTGGAAAGCTGCTGCATGTCATGCTCTTAAAGTTCTGTTGGTTTATTTGTTGCTTAATAAACTTCTGAATGTTCCATGTTTCACTGCTTCAATTGATCAAATGTCTGATTATGAACAATGGATAATGGATAATGATTATATAATGATTCTCCCATACACATTCACACACATATAATAAAACTCCTAGTTCTATATGGTCATCTACACATACATATGATACATAAGCTGATACAGTACATACAGTGCATCCGGAAAGTATTCGCAGCGCTTCACTTTCTCCACATTTTGTTATATTACAGCCTTATTCTAAAATGGATTAAATTCATTATTTTCATCAACATTCTACACACAACCCATAATGAAAAAGTGAAAACTGTTTTTTGCAAATTTTTGCAAATCTGTTAAAAATAAAGAACGAAAACATAACATGTACATAAGTATTCACAGCCTTTGCTCAATACTTTGTTGAAGCGCCTTTGGCAATGGGCCACTCAAGGACATTCACAAGATCCAAGAAAAGAGGTAATATTCATTTAATAATATCATATATATACATATATATATAATATTATATATATATATATATATATATATATATATATATAAATGAAGATACAAGAAAAGAGGTAAATAATCATCTCATAATAAAACATAAATATAAGCATAAAATACAATGTATAAAAATATACAAAGTTAAGGCCTCTACAATCATAACCGCATACATGTGTTTGTTCTCACAAAGAAATATACAACAACAAAATATATATATATTTGTTAAGGTATCACCTGAGTTATTTTTACTCGCTCATTCTATTGTGTATGATTTTATTTTTATTTCCTAGGACGATGCCAAAGCACCAACGAGTGAATCAACCCCCCTGTCGGCCATAGCGTCCCTTAATTTTCTGTACTAAAGGTGGCAACCTTACTTGCAGTCTCAAGTCTAAGTAAGATTGATAATGTAACAATAATGATGATAAACCAACAAACATTTGGCAACAACCTCATGCCTCTAATAGAAAACGATTTGGTCTCACTATTTCTGAGGAAAAAGTGCTAACGTTAACAGGCCTTTTTTCTACTGCGAATTGTGAAAACATAACTGATGTTAGCTAAGCTAAGTTAGCTTAGTTACACCTAACGTTAAACCTGACTAACTTAACGTTAGTTAACGTTGGCTAATGATAGCCAGCTATGTCCCAAAATTATAGTTATAATGCTAACTTAATTATCAGCAAGAGGTAATGTTAGTTAAACAAAAGCTGACTAATTTGAAGTTGGAAAAACCAAAGCTTCAACAATACACATGTTAATTAACAGTCATAGATGCCGGATTTATTAGTTTTTTAACAATTATTCGCGCAGCTAACCATTGCTAGCTATCCTGCTCCCAATACACCTTGGTTTGCGCTTCGAAACTATAAATGAGCTTACATTATATTATATATTTTGAATTTTTTAGTCTTCACGTTTGTTGTTCTCTAGCTAAAGCTGCGTGGTTGTATTTCATTGATGAGCGGCGGTGGCACATTGATTATTTCAGACGTTACATTAGTAACGTTATCCGTAAAACACGGAGGTGAAAGTGAGATAGAACCGAAGACTCCGAGGCTTCGAATCTCCCGCACTGACGGTGCAGTAAGCGAGTCACAGAGAGCAGTGCACATGCTCACCTGCCCACACAGGTGCTGCTGGTCACCTGATCTGACATGGAGGGGGGGGGGGGTCACCATCACCGGGTAGGTTTCACAGGTACGACCAAGCATCGTTCCGGTGCAACCGAACATCTTAAACCCTTTCCTCACGGGACTATTGAGATGCACCGTTAACGTTTCGACGGAACCTCCTCTCGGACTCTGAAATGAACCTAAAGTGGACATTGAAACGATTTCTTCTTGCGTCGTTTGCAATCTCCCACTTGCTGCTACTGGAGGGTGAGTTTGACTGTTTTAATTCTCACATATTGATTTAATAGTCCTGCAATAATGTTTGCTCCAAAGTTACTACATTTAAAAACATAGAGGGGTATTAATCTGGTCCAAAGTTACTACATTTAAAAACATAGAGGGGTATTAATCTGGTCTGTTCTGTATTATTATACAACATATCTTTTTTGATACCATTGTTTTTTGTCCCGTACTGACCCTTCCTATTGTTGTGTACTGATATGACATCTACATACCTGCTAACGTTAAGTTAATACTAAAAATGACAGATTTTAATTAAGTGTTTCTGACTCCCTGACATTTAACTACATTTCAACGACTATTATATATAATAAATAACTTATTACATTTTTATAAATCTGATGCTAATTGTACAACTTTGTCTTTAGGAGCTCAGAGCCGACTTTCAGTGGTTGAAGAAAGAATACAGAGGTAAAAATAAAGGAAGAAACTACAAAAAGTATTTCCTGACAATACTAGAGTGGACAAAATTAATTTAATTTAATTAGTAATTTAAAAAAAAGTAATTTTGTGTAAACATCTTTTATCTGAATGATATTTCACAGGTCATTCCCACAATCATTTATATTGTAAATATAGACAGTCTTTAACACATTCGTACTTTCTGTTTGTGTCACTGAGTGTGTGACAGAGATGGCATATGAGTGTGTTTTGCAATGGCACTTGTGCGAGTGAGGGTTCAGTTAAGAATCGTGTGGAGTCCGAATTCAAGTGGTGTAAAGTGCACTTAAGTCTCCCCTCTGACCGCTTCTTCCCACTAATGTGCATGTTTGTGTGTGTGTGTGTGTGTGTGTGCAGAAGGGCTAATGCACTTCGGAGGAAACGGGATCTCCTCGGGGAGGAGGTTGGTACACTACACCTAAGAGAACCAGAGGAGTTCAGGACACCCACAAGCGCACAACACCCCAACTGGCACAAAGCTGTCTTTGTACAGAATGAGACACACATAGGCTTTCTCCCGCTGACGCAACTTTCAACTTACAGCGGCGAGTTAACTCGGTGCAGCGCTGTGTCGCCGATGCTGTTAAAACGTAGAAATTGTGTTAGGAACTACTTTTAGTGTTTTTTGTTTATCTTTTTCCCAAGACACACAGGCCGCTGCTGTCGGAGGGTGCTGTGCCACGCAGCATTTCACACAACTTCACAGCCAGAGATTCCTCTTCGGGTAAATATGAAGCATCCAATTCACAGATACTTGAAGACGACCATTACTCAGATGGATCGGGCTGATTAAACACAAGTTTGTGTCTTTCCCAGAATATTGCGGCTGCCTCAATGGCGGTTGGTGTCAGGAGGGCGGCGTGTGTGACTGTGCTCAGTTCCAGGCACTGGGAGACCGCTGCCAGATCAGTGAGTAAGACACACACACACACACACCTACATATCTTCCTTTGCTGTCGGATCCGACATGTCATCCACATGACAACGTTGTTGTTGATTGAGAAGCACCATTTCTGGTATGCAACGGACTCGTTGGTTGAGAATCTCACATATTTTTCAGCATACAGTATACAGTTACATGCTCAATTAAACAGGAATGTGTGTGAGAACGTTGTGTGTGTGTGTGTGTGTGTGTGTGTGTGTGTGTGTGTGTGTGTGTGCGTGTGTGTGTGTAAGCACATCAGACTCACCAATCCTTCAACAAAGGTTAATTACGTACACACACACACACACACACACACACACACACACACACACACACACATTTACACTGAGAAGTTTGAATAAATAACCGAGGATCAAAAATATGAAGATGATAAAAAAGATGGCTGTCCGACTTATCCTCTCAGTTTGACAACAAACGATTTGATCTGAGTGAACTGTTCACCTTCCCCTCAGTTCCTAACCAGGGCCAGGATAGAGACGGGATCTGCAGGTCGTGGGGTCAACACCACTACGAAACATTTGATGGAATATACTTCTACTTCCCTGGAACCTGCTCTTATATTCTGGCCCAAGACTGCCACTCCACTGCACCACAGTACACGGTGTGGGTAAGAGCGATAGATCAATATTGTCCTCTGAAACATCCATCCATCCATCCATTGTCAGACCGCTTATCCTGCACACAGGGTCGCGGGGGGGCTGGAGTCCATCCCAGCCAACTTCGGGCGATAGACGGGGTACACCCTGGATTGGTCGCCAGCCAATCGCAGGGCAACACAGAGACACACAACCATTCACACTCACACTCACACAACTACGGGCAATTTTAAAGTCCCCAATTGACCTGATCCCCAGAGCATGTCTTTGGACTGTGGGAGGAAGCCGGAGAACCCGGAGAGAACCCACGCAGACACGGGGAGAACATGCAGACTCCACACAGAATGGCCACTGGGCGGAATCGAACCCAGGACCTTCTTGCTGTGAGGCAACAGTGCTAACCACCACGCCACCGTGCCGCCCTCCTCTGAAACATTTAACCATAATATACCAATTATATACATACAGGGTGGTTTAACTTTTTTTGCCATAACACTGTGCTTACTTTGGTTAAACGAAAATAATCCAAGAGTCACATTATGAAGCTAAAAGGGATATTCAAGTACTTGAATCCCTAGACACCAGTACATGGCATGCTAATTAGCAGTTATTGTCAATCATATTAAATTGTCTGTGTTTGGCATATCACATGTGCCCCTTTATTATTACACAATTTAGCCTGTTAGTATAAGTCAACTTAAAGTGGCATTTAAAACTCATATTAAAGTCATAGTTGTGTTTTTTTGAAGTTTTATGAGGTAAGTATTCATAGTCAGTTTGTTACCTACTGAAGATGGTGTCCGTCATGCCTACAGTTTTTACATACATGACAGCGCAGTAATGTACTTCTGTGGACGGGTATAGAAACTTATTTAGACACAACTCAGCCCATTTTAAGTAAATCCAGACTTTTTGGCAACATTAGACGTGACTGTTTTTAGAACGTTAGCCCAGGTTACAGGCCTAATCCTTGGTACAGCTGTGCATTTTAATCATCTTCCCCCTGTGACCCTTTATTTTTGTCAGGTCCACAACAGTAGAGTTTGTGACGGAAGTGTGTATTCATGCCCGAGAGCTCTCAGTCTGTTCTTCCCGAATGAGGAGGAGATCCACATCTCTGGATATCAGGTCCACCAGGGAGGCCACAGGTGTGTGTGTTGCTTTTGTTGTAGAAAGAGCAAAGATGCACAGATTTTGAGAGGGAATTGAAAACATTGTGGTAAAAAAACCCGACTGACTCACCGACAGATCAACACCCATTATTATGAGCATTCTTAAAATAAAGATGCTATTCTCTTGACGTGTCTGTCCTTACAATGTCAGGTTAAGTCTGCCTCAGACCGTTGGCGGCGTGTTTATTGAGCGACTGGCCGATTACCTGCTGGTGAAGAGTGTGTTTGGATTTTCTTTGGCCTGGGATGGAGGCTCGGGCGTCTACCTGAAAATGAGCGAGGAGCACCTGGGGGGCCCCTGTGGCCTATGTGGGAACTTCAACCATCTTGCCAGCGATGACCTCACCACTGCCCGTGGTAAGACCAGCCTGACCGACCCTCCCATCCACTTATCCCTTCTCTCAGCACCCACGCACCTCAATTATTATTATTATTATACACTCAACACTGGTTCTGGCCAGTATAGGAGCGGTGGGAGCAGGAGAACAGAGTGGAATGATAGGGGAGAACTGATAGGTTGGATTTGAATGGCTGGTAGGAGCAAGAATTCTTCCTCAGATGACCAGAAATGTGAACTGCTGTACCCATATTTGTTTTGCGCTGAAAGCTGTTCAGTAGAGCGAAGATGAGCGGGGACTAAGGGAATAAAGGTGGAAAGGGAAAGGCTCGGACTATCAAATGACAATAGACATGGCACATTTACAAACACAATTTTATTACATTTCCTCCAAATGGTCAATTAAATCGATTCAATTAAATTTAATTGGTGTAGCCCCAAATCAAGATGTACAAACTTGCCTCAGGGCGTCACGATCTGTACACATGCGACGTCCTCCGTCCCGCATCCTCGCGTTGGCACGTGTAACTTCTACAGGGAGTAAAAAGGAAGGAACTTTGGGGAGAGGAGGGAGCCGTCTCCCGGAAAGGACATGTAATACATGGCATGTGTACAGAATTAACAACATAAAATATTTACAATACGTTCAATGCATATGACAGAAATTATTCAAATATTGAGAATTACATTTTTATTGTAGTGTATCATTACGATAAACACAATTTTATGTGTAATGTAAAGGTGTTTGATGACGATATAGAAAGATAAATACTTGTGTTAATGTTTGAATACTGCAACAACTGTACAATTGATTTTTCTGCCACCTGTGCCGAACGTTTAGACGTGCATGTGTATTGTCTGTGTGTTTTAGGCATTCGGACTGATGAACCCTCGGTGTTTGCTAACAGCTGGGCCGTGGACCTGCCTCACGAGAGAGCCTGTCCATCAGTGGACCTCGACTTCAATGGGCCCTGCCACTCTGAGTCCGACATGGACGTGAGAACCACAGACACTTTGTCTCTACTCTGTATTCATGTTGTCGTCCACGCCGTTGTCTGTCAGCATAGTGAACCCTTTCAATATTTCCACTGCTTGATGGAAAATAGAGTTACTAATGTGGGTCATTGTGAGTTATAGCTGCAGCAGGGTTCGTTTTCTTCACGCTGTTATATTCATATCATGCTGTATTTATTGTGAATGTGTGCAGGATGCCATAGAGAAATGCAGCGCCCTTCTCTTCTTCCCATTTCTGTCCTGTCATGAAAACATTGACCCAAATCCCTTTGTGGCCAGCTGCGTGTCCGACCTTTGTGTGTAAGTCAAAACACTGTCGATGCAACTTTTTATACTTTCTTTCGCTGTTATCAGTGCCGAGTTACAGAATGAACATTCCATCATTAGCTTTAGTACCGGCTTCACTTGTAGATACTTTTCAAATAAAATAATGCAGTTTTCAAGAAACAAATCACAGGTGGATTTTTGTCCCTCTTTTCTTTTCAGATCTGACGACGAGGAAACGTTTTGTCAGGCCTTAGTTGAGTACACCAGAGCCTGCTCGCATGTTGGTTACCCAGTAAGAGAGTGGAGAGACAGCTTCCCTTCTTGTAGTGAGTTTTGACTTCATCTCCATGTCCATTTATATTGGGTCCACATTCTTTCCTGTTATCTGCCTGTCTAAAAACTCTGTTTGTGTTTGCATGCAGATGATGGCTGTGAGGAGAGTTTTGTATATAGAGACTGTATCAGTTGTTGTCCACCCACCTGTACATTTGAGAAGGAGTGTCTAGGAACCAACTTGCATTGTCTGGATGGCTGCTACTGTCCTGATGGTATCTAATTATCTACCAATTACTGTCAAATAATGTTATTTGATTTGAACACTAAACTTACTCGAAACCTTTCAACAATATTTCCCCCAGGTCTTATCCTACAAAATGGAACATGTATTGCTGTTTCTCAGTGTCCATGTGTTTACCATGGGACTTCATATGTACAAGGACATGTGCTTCAACAAGGATGTAGTGTATGGTAAGTGTGGTCACTGACTATAAACTAATTAACAGGTTGGTTACTTTAATAAAAAACCCCACATGTAGCCCAACACCACCTGGGGATTCTATCAAATGTGTATGGACGTCTGGATAAGCAAAAACTGTTTGTGGTCTATGATCAAGATTGAGGAAGGAAGACTAAAGGGGCATGACAGCAACTTTCAGTTCACTAAGCGTTCCCTAATGCAAAGGTTGCAAAATGACAATTAGACTTGTTTTAAGAAGAAATAGATGTATAAACAAAATGTACAATTCAAACACACATCAGATTACATTGACATCTACAGCATCTGCATTTGTTTTTGTCTCTACCTTGTTGTTTATAAGATACCCATATGTGCTGGTCTGATGTACATCTTTGTTTGTTCTGTGTTAGTGTGTGCATGGGAGGAGTGTGGAACTGCACTGAGAACAACTGCACAGGTGAGTTTTTACGCTTTTTTTTTTTTTAGAACAGAACGGTGACTGAAGTGTAAACCGTGGATTTGGATAAATGACTATACCTCTTCTCCTCACACTTCTCAGCCGAGTGTTCGGTGGTAGGTGACGTGTTCGTGACAACGTTTGACGGCAGGATGTTTCTCCAGCCGGGGTCATGTCAGTACGTCCTGGTAAAGAGCCGCAGCAGCAGCAGGTTCACCGTCACGCTGCAATACACCACCTGTGCAGAGGTAGCGTCCATGATCGCTTCCATACACACACTCACCCACCATGCAGTAGACATAACCATCCGTCTGTGTATCTACAGCAGCAGGTGTGCATTCAGTCAGTGACAGTGGTGTTGGATGAAGATGTGAGTCGACAGATCACGTTGACCAGAGAGGGGGAGGTGATAATTGGTGTTAACCCAGTGCCTGTCCTGCCATATGTTGATGGTAGGAAGTCACAAAAGCTCTTTGAAAAAAACACAGGTTCATGTTACAATTCAAATGCATGTTGGATTACGCTGAAATAACTATTTTATTTATCAAAAAGATTATTACAGTTGCCTTCTTTCACAGCACTTTCGTCTTTGATCATGGGTTTTGATGTTTGTTTCTGGGTCTGTAGATGCATTGGAAGTGCAGAGGCTTACCTCTGTGTTCATGCAGTTGAAGGCAGCAGTTGGTCTGAGGCTGCACTATGATGGTCGAGGGGGTCGGGTCTATCTGCAGCTGGGCAGCCAGTGGCGTGGACAGACGCTGGGCCTCTGTGGAACCTTCAATGGAAATCTGCGAGATGACTTCCTGTGAGCAAGTATTTTTCACTTCCGGAACAAGGTTTAAAATATAATTATACCTGACTCTGTGTGTATGTGTGTGTGTGTGTGTGTGTGTGTGTGCATTTTCTCAGGTCCCCAGCAGGAATGATAGAGGGCACACCTCAGCTTCATGCCAATTCTTGGAAGGTTTCTTCTGCTTGTGTGGCTCCAGTCAACTTGCCCATCATAGACCCATGTGAGATGAACCAGCACAATGGTAATAATCACTTCATTGGTTTTTAATGTTTTAGGGGTACTTGCTGTGTATGTTGATTTTATGTTGAGTAAGACAATGGAAAGGGGGAGGGGTGACCTCACATTTAGCAAGCTACAGAATACCTCACACGAGGAGGATACAATTAATGGGCCTTAGTTCTACGGACTACAATATACGCCCGCACATCCCATCCTAAATATTATTGTTATAGCGCTGTCAAAATTGAACTAAAAATTGCAAACTAAACCAAAGGTTTTAACTATTGGAATTGTTGGTGTTACTGTATCCTAACTGGCCACAAGTGATGCAGCCTAACACAGCGCTCCGCTTTGAGCTGCTTTTGTTGGATAGACTGTTTTTTAATTATCCCGGTTGCTTGCTTTGAAAGCCCCCAATGGATGAGGGATGAATGATTCTTAAAGTTTAAGTGAGAAGTTATCTGTATGAATCCTCTTTCCATTTCTCTATAAAAACTTTTATCAAAATTGCAACTGGCTGGAGGGAGATCACCAGGGAGCTGAACGTTTTCTACATTGTATTTAGCTTCCTTTTAAATATCACATCAGCAAATAAGTCCCACATACCCAGCTGCTTAGTGGTTCTATCTCCAGTCTGATCATGAGCGTGCAGCTGACGATTCTTTTGTGTGTGTACATATTCTAGTTTTCTATGCATCCCAGTGTGAGGTGCTTCTTGGCAGTGTGTTTGTCGCATGTCATGGCTTCATCAGTCCAAACATCTACCAGCAGCAGTGCCGCTACCAGGCCTGTCGTTGTGGAAGCAGCTGTTTATGCACAGCGCTGGCTCACTACGCTTACCTCTGCTCCAAACATGGAGTCAACGTTGATTTCAGATCACATGTGTCTGAATGTGGTGAGTATTTAACTGGGTTACTTTTATATTCTCTTTAAAATGCGTTTACATTTACAGCCCAAAATAATCAGAGATTATGGTTCTATATGTGAGGATTGAGTGAATCATAAAAACGTAGACTTTTTGTCTGTCCGGTCGATTGATTTCTTTGATGTCACTCACACGGTGCACGGTGAGTAAAATGATCACCTTAATGGCAGTATATATAACATGTGTGTGTGTTTGTGCGTTTACAAAGGAGTGGTGTGTCTTGGAGGCATGCTGCACCACTCTTGTGTGTCGTCTTGTGGGCGTTTCTGCCGCGGTCTGTCTGGCACGGAGACGTGTAACCCTGACGACTGTGCCGAGGGGTGCGGCTGTCCAAACGGCAGTTACCATGACGATGTGCGCCAGCGCTGCGTGCAACTGTAAGACTTTGCCACCTCATACATCATCCTAATAACGGTCATCAATCGCTATTTGGCCGGAACACACATACACCAACAGAGGAAGCTCTACAATAAAGTGATGTGTTTCTCCTCAGGTCTCAGTGTCACTGTTACTCCATGGGTGGTGTGTCCCAGCCAGGGGAGGTGACCTTCAGCGCCTCTGGCCCTTGGTGAGTCACAGCTGGCCTTGAACTTCACTTCAGCTGCTCTGCTGATCACACACAGTGTAACATCCTCACACACGCTATCCGTCTTAAGACATCTGAGAAAGTAATTAACGCTTAAGTGATTGTCAAAAGCGGAGCTAACTACCCTGGTGTTTGATAAGATTACTCTCGTTCCCAAAGACTCACCCCTTATTCTCTCCCCTTCCTATCTCCTCCATCAGCCTTTGCAGAAACGGGAAGATGGAGTGTGTGCCAGAAGAAAAAGGTAACTTCTACGCACTCGCCCCTCCCTTCAGTTCCCGCTCTCTTTCTTTCCAACAACAAAGTGCCGTTTCAGGCTGTGTCCCTCTTGCTGAAATCAAGAGCCTTATGTCTGTGTTTGTAGCTCGTTTCCCATGACTGGCTGTGGTCTTTGATGTTTAAGGTGACTGGGGAATTGATCTTCTTAATTGTGTGTGTGTGTGTGTGTGTGTGTGTGCGCGGGGGGGGGGGGTGTGTGCGTGTGTGTGTGTGCATGTGTGTGTGTGCGCGTGCGTGCGTGCGTGTAGAGCCAGATAGCGTAGAGGTCGGGGAGTGTCCAGAGGGTAAAGTGTACCATAGCTGCGGCGAGCAGCGGGGAGGCGTGGCCTGTTCACCAACCTGCCGTAACCTGATGTTGAACCTCACCTGCCCTCCCAGCACACCGTGCGTCCCTGGCTGCGTCTGCCCTCCTGGGTAAAATACGCATTTGCTGCCTTTTTTATATTGTTGTCCAATAAAAATCCGTTTTTACTTCTTACCTTTAAGGGAATTGTTTTTTTCTGTTCATTTTAGAATAAACATCTACTAGCAGATTGTGTAAAAAATCTGTGTTTTTATAGAGTCACCATGTGTTTGCTCCTTGTTGCAACTAAGGCATCATGCTAGAATAATGTAACTTTGGCAAAACAAAAAAGACCCTGGCTGCAGCGGCTGCCTGGAAGCTAGTGGTCATCTGTACTCAATGACCACAGGTATGGCCTTTTCATTACTGATTATATAAAGTGGAAGGTTTTTTTACTTCCAAACCTGTAGTATAATATAGTAACCTTTCGCAAGAAATGCGAAATTATCTTACTGCAGTATGCATTTTAAATCAGGTGTTTGCATGTTCTGTAACTCCTACTTAAGTAGTCTTTCTACCTATGAAGGCTGGTGCTGCACCATAGCAAGTGCTACTATCCAGAGAACTGCCCTTGTGCCTGGCTGGGCCTTGAATACCTGCCTGGAGAAACTGTGGAAACTCCATGTTACAAATGGTAAATACCTTTACCGTACTTTATATTTTCCTATAGATGGAATACCAGTCTGAACATAAATGTTTTAAATGTTTTTCTGCATATGTAATTCTGCAAATATTAAGTCATTTTGAACAAGAGCAGAAAATTGTATAATTTATAATACGATGAGTTTCTCTTTCCTCTTCTCATGTGCATCTGCCTGTCCAACTCCACAGTGTGTGTCACCGCGGATATTTTAACTGCAGCTACTCACCATGTCCGGCAGTGTGTACTGTGTACAGCGACAGACACTACCACACCTTTGATGGCCTCGAGTATGACTACTACTCCGACTGTCAGGTCTACCTGCTTAAAGTGAGCAGAGTCATTTTGTGTGTGGATATCTACTAGTTCTACTTGAGCATCAAGCATAATTGACCTGACAAATTCATAGATTCAGTTTAGGCAAAAAGTGTGTGAGAGACAGCTAGTGTGTGTTTAAGTGCAAAGGAGGTGTATCTTCCATGTTTCCTATCCAAGACTGGTTTGGATCAGGAAAAGTAGGTCCAAGTTTGTTACCTTGGAAGAGAGAGGTTTTTAATTAAAGCAGATTAAGGTGTGTGTGTGTGTGTGTTGCGGAGTTTCCACCGTGGTAATGCTAGCAGACGATGCTCAAAGCTGTAGCGACACAAAGAGACCAGTGTTCACTTCAAACCCCAGGACTCCTGCGCTCCCAGGGATATAGAATTAGAATTAGCAGAACAGGCATTCCAATTCAGAGCTAACAGGCTGCCGACCGCCGAGCGGACCTGTGAGGGATAAGGAAGCAGGTCAGAGCTGTGTCCTAATTGCCTAGAGGTGCTTCCTCTTCTTGTCAGCCTCCATGCACCCGGAATGACCCTGAACAGGTAGAATCAAATTTGAATCTATTTTGCGGTGTCCGTATATAAAATAAAAGAAAACCCCCCAAAAAAACATTGTGTTGGGTTCTCGGAACAGAGATGAGAGTACCTGTCTAGACTTCCCTCCCTCACAAGAGTAATATTTTGTCTTTCCCTCTCACCAGAGTTCAGAAGAACCCGAGGTGTCTATTGTCGCCCAAAACAAGGACTGCTATGAGAGCGGCATTGTGTGCATGAAAATACTGGTCATTCACGTGGGACTCACCAAGATCTACTTCACCGACAATTCTGGCATCCCCGTATGTACTTAACCCACACAGTCACGCTCTCTCTTTACAAACCTATATAAGTACATGTGTCTTTTTTCGTCTGACAAATGTGTAAAGGAAATATACCGAGTACATATCCAGTGAAATCTGCTAATAACAATCTCCTTCTTTTGGTTTTCCCTTAGAACCCGTCGACTGTTGTAGGTCGAGGATCGGAATTTGAGCTTTGGAGAACCGGCTACTACACCGTGGTTCACTTCTCACATCAGGACCTGACCATCCTCTGGGACCGGAAGACGACTGTTCACATTAGAGCCGGACCTCAGTGGAAGGTCTGGACCAGGAGCAGATCTTCTTTGATGTTTACACATGCATATCTATATTATACATTGTTATGAAAGAGCTCTGAACACACGGCTCATTGTCTTTTATTTCTCATTCAGGGCCTTCTTAGCGGACTGTGTGGAAATTTTGATAGCGTGACAGTGAATGATATGACCACTTCCAGCCAAATGGAAGTCAACAATGCACAGACCTTTGGAGACAGCTGGGCCCTGGGACAGGTATGAGTCAGCCAAGCTCCTCCACCTCCTCCATTGATTCCCCCCTCAGCCGCTCTCCTCTTTCTATCTTTGGGAATCTCCCTCCACACACTGATTCACTCCTCTCCTGCTCTCCTTTAATGTATGTGTCTCCCTCGAGTCCACTGTGATATTTAAGAGTAATCAGACACTCAATCACCTTCCGTGTGTGTGTGTGTGTGTGTGTGTGTGTTTTGTGTGTTTCAGTGCGAAAGTGACTATGTAGTCGAGAGGCCGTGTGAAGGCGATTTGGGCAGACAGCCGTACGCAAAGAGGGAGTGTGCGCTCCTGTACAGCGATGTCTTTGCACCCTGTCACAACGTGGTGAGTGATGCACACACATAGACACAATATAGAAAGGTGGGGGGGGGGGGGGGTAGGGAAATAACTCTAATCCCAATGAACACTAAACACCTAAAATACCATACCAACGGTAAACATACGCACACACACTTAATGTGCATACTAAGGTTTTCTATTTCTCTATGTCGCCAGCAGATGGAGCTATATAAATACAGTATGTAAAGGCACCGCCCCATGATGGTAGCTAACGATAACATTGAGACTCCCAGACTTTACTATAATGGACATGGAAGAACTAACCATGCATATGCTTTTATAATTCCTTTGTTCTGACATTTGCAGCCTGTTAATAAAGTAAAAGTGATGAAGTGAATCCTGTAATTTTCCTTTTGCATTCAGACAAGAGAAGTGACACTGGACCTCTGGCTGGTCGGATTTCTTTTCTTTTAAAAAGGGAAGGGAAGCAATATTTTAAAATGCCAATTAAGTTATCAAAAAATCCATATATTTAGTGGCTTTGCTGGCGGACCTTAGTCACATCATAATTGAAAGAGCTCGTGCTTTCTTGATAGAAAACCAATTTTTCTAATAATGAATTGTACTGCACTAGAGAACACAATCCAGTCAGCCTGCTCTATAGTTAGAAAAGACAAGGCAAGATAATCCTTTATTAGTTCCACAGTGGGGAAATTCTCTGGATTTACAGCAGCAGAGATTAAAGGGCAAACAAGAGATATAGTACAAACACGACCAAAAGCAAGTATTATAAATATGCAGTAGTAGAAAAAGTAAAGATAAAAATATAGTGGCTTGTTGTAAAAACTGATGCACTAGTAACTATTGTTGTTGAAATACATTCAGTATTGAAGGTAGGATACGTTTAATTTAAATTGTATGATAACAGACTGTGTTGGAACACAATGTTCTTTGAGATTTTTCGCAACAACTATAGAAAATAACAAAGTGTCTGAAATACTCCGGGAAACCTTTTTAATAAACGTGACTGAGTTAGATTGCAAGCTTATCGCTATGCTCACGTTGCGGCACGCGACCTAATCGATACACATCAAAGCGGTGAGGTAATATTACATGTCAGAGTTATGATGATGATGAAGTGTGCTGGTTTTTTTTGCATTGCAATAAGCGTGTCAAAAACACAGAAGGACGGTTCACTTTGCCTCTGGAGAGAGCGACTCATTGTTGATGCGTTTTGTCTGTGTGTCACAGCGCTCATCTGATCCCCTCTGCACCAGAGGTTGACCCACATTCTTTTGTGCTGATATCTCATCACTCCTTCCCCGTCTGAATAATTGAAGACTACTCACCCCCCTAAACCGTTTCTCCCCCCCTCCTCCCATCTCCCCCAGTCCCCCAGCAACAGTCGCCTGCTTCGTTTTAGGATTGTGTGTTTGTGTGTGACCATGAAATTATGTTGTGCAAACCCTCCAGGTGGATGTGGCCTGGTTCTACAGGAACTGCCTGACAGACACTTGCAATTGTAACCGTGGGGGGGACTGTGAGTGTCTGTGTACGTCCATTGCCGCATACGCACACAAATGCTGCCAACAGGGGGTCACGATTCACTGGAGATCGCCCTCTGTCTGTCGTGAGTACACACACACACGCACTTATTGTTATTTGGTCAGAGATGTGACCCCTACTCATCTCTTTGACCCACTTTTTACAGTCCGTGCAAACATCCAATTCGCATATAACCCCAAGCTGTTAAAATGTCTTATAACTTCTTCACTCTCTTGCTTTCTTCTAGCCTATGATTGTGAATACTTTAATCAAGGTACGTATGAGTGAGGGTTTGTTGTTTTCAGAGAGTTTTCATTTCTAAACCTCACACACTCTTATTCCCCGCTAGATCGTCACCACGTCAATTTTCTCTCTCTTCCCGTAGAGCTAGGTGAGGGCCCATTTTCCTTGGTGAGTGCTGCTCATAATGACACCGTGTTTGGAGTGAATCGTAGCAGCGGTTCAGTGTTTCCTCTGGTGAGAGAGAGACCAGGGCAGTTGCCTTCCCCGGGCTTACTGTTCAACTTCATGATCACAGCAGGCTTGCAGAAGGAGAGAACATCTCGTGAGCATCCACATTCACACAGTTGCACGCTACTAATCTCTTAGGGGTGAATTAACCTCCATTCGCTTATTTTCACAGGTTTCCCTGTCGTGTCACTGGAGTCCGCAGAGAGACCGAACTATTTCCTCGTCGTGTCAGGACGCAGTCTCCAGTTGGAGCGCTGGAGTCGAGGGCCTGAGTTTAGTCTCAGAGGCACCTTCATCCAGCACCAGGGACTGTTCCTACCGGGTCACACCTCCTTCGAGCTCGTCGGCCAACCTGGCGTCTTTCTGACACTGACACGTACTGCTGCACAAGCTGAGCCTTACGACTCCTCAGAGGGCTTCAAAGCAAGCAGCTGCTTCACACTGGAGGGTCAGAAACTTAAGTGTGCAGCCGACAGACATGCACAGGTGTGATTACATGTGCACCAAAAGATAACCAGCTGGGGTTTTTTCCTCTCCTTTGGCAGAGAGTAATTTCGTGATACCGTACCGTATGATGTGTGAGTGGCGCTACCAGGCCTGTGCCAGCCCTTGTGTCCACTCGTGCGGTGACCCAGATGCAACCCGCTGCCAGTTCCTGCCCCCGTAAGAGGCTCGGTGTATTCAAAGCAGACATTATATAACCAACGTTATCTATGCTTCGTTCAGGTGCTAAAATCCTTTGTGTGTGTTGCAGTGTGGAAGGCTGCTTCCCACGTTGTCCCAAGAACATGGTCCTCGATGAAGTCACCAGAAGATGCGTCTATACAGAAGACTGTGAGTATAGCGGATGGATGTTTTGCCACGGAGCGTTTATGGCTTCTGATGCAAAACATTTGGTATTCGTTTTTTTTAAATCAATACCGAGTGTGTCCTTCAATATGAATTGTTTCCATCAGGTGTGTCTCTTGCCCCAACTCCAACACCCTTTGCCTACGTGACGCGGTCCAACAGGACCTCTGCAGCGCCATCAACAACGACTGCCACTACGACAACTACTACTAGCACTACCAGAAGGCCTAGAACCACAAACACCACCATGACCACCACCACAACCACCACTGACACCCCTCGAGCAATAACTACCTCATCCGCTACAGTCAGGCCCTCCACAACCACCACAACGCCCGCTACCTCCACCACGACATCAGCAAGTGAGCGTGTCACCACTCCGCTAACCCTGTCTCCATCGACGTCTCCCCCTGCTCCTCCCACCACCATTTTTTCTACCACTCCCACTCCCTCAACCAAGCCAGAGACGACTGAGATGACCCCCACTCAAACTACGGTAACCGCGAGGGAGACCACGACTAGCACCACAGCGGCTCCCTCCATTGTTCCCCATGAGGCTACTACCGTCACCATCACTGCTTCTCCTCAATCGCCCTCCACTCTCTCTTCCGCCACCGTTCCCTCCACTCCTACATCGGCCAGCGTTGCCGCATTGTCGACGCCGTCGCCAGCATCCCCAGAGACTCCTGCTCCACCTCCTCTAACTCCCCCCTCCACGCAGCCACCGCCCACCGCGGCCGTCACAACTCCTGTCCATCAAACCACCACCGGAACGCCAGCCGCTCCTCGGCCTCCACCTGGTGACGCAACCGTCAAGATTGAGACCACGACCCCAACAGACGATCAAGTTGTTGAGACAACCTCAGAGCCATTTCCTACAACCGCCGAGCCGATATCCACAGAGATGACCACCAGTGCTGACACCTCCTCTGTAACAGTGGAAGCATCGACCACACATGCGCTCCTCTTGCCCACTACTCCCTGCACAGTAAGTGTTTGCTGTGTTTGTACTTGCCCGCAAACACATCAAAGATGCATTTGTGAATTGAAATTGATGGGACGCCCCAATTATTGATGGCTTACATGAATTGCTTTACGCTGCTTTTAAGTGAATATTTCGGTATCTATTGGCATATTCACTCTAGGCATTTTGACTAGTCATAGTGGGAAAAGCACAGGTGTCAGTATCAACATTAACAGTGGCTCTGTTCTGTTTAATGTTAAGTGTGCCAGTAAGTAATGACGACATGACGGTCAGCCAGCGTGCAAACTATCAGGATCTTGAAACTGGATCAGTTAAATGAAATTCAGATATCAATAGTTTTGATGAGGACTTACTTTTAGAAATATAACCATAACATTTCTGTATTTACCGGTAGACAATACTGTATACGATTGTGTAGAAGATGGCTATGAAAGAGAGAGCCGAGACATGTAAACATGCTCTGGAACACAAAATATGTTTTTTGTATTCCCCACAGCCTCCATACTCCTACCGCATCGATGAGTGTGCTGAGCTCATCTGTTTCAACGGGGAGCTGCTGCTTCACAACTCGTCCCTACACTGTCGCTACAGCACCACTCAGCCCCAGTGCAGTCTGCTGGGCCTGCCCATCCTCATCAACACCGACGCCTGCTGTCCCCTGTGGCAGTGCCCCTGTAAATTTAATTTATGTTGAAAAACATATTTTGGCCTATGACTCAGTAATAGAGAGGTGTAGTGATTGTAATCTGTGGTTTACTGCAATTGTCTTTTTCGACCGTGCTGACTCTTTTAGCTTTTTACCAGGTCGCTGCACCGTGATGTCAGACCTGCGTGTCATCACATTTGATGGCAACAATGTGGCCTTGTATGATAACGGCTCCTACATCCTGGTTAACCTGCCTCAAGAAACTATTATTGGCACTGTGGAGAAATGTCCTACCAGCCAGGTAACGCTCAGAATAAAATACTGTATGTATTACATCATAAGACAACTTAGAACTATGTTTTTTAATGTTTTCTTTTCGTTTTAGAGTGTAAACTCCATCAGACGAACGGTAAGTACATCCACATATCCCCTTTTCCCCGCCTACAATTGTTTTTGCATTGATATCAAGTTATTTAATCAACACATATTATCTTGTATTATTACATTATCCTATTTCACTCCCCTACAGACTCCTACTGGTGGAACATCTGGTCTGTGTTTTAGAAAGCTGAACATTACTACCTCCTCCTACAGAATCATTATCAACCGACTGGATCGCAAGGTGACTCTCTGAACCTAATTTACTGCCAAGAGTTCAACTTACCCCACGTAAATAATGTGGTTCTTGTGTCCGACTCTAGGTGACAGTGAACTACAGACCCGTTAGACTTCCATTCTCCCGTCACTCTCTTTATGTGGAAGACACAGGCAGCATGTACCTGATCCACACACCTGGCGGGGTCAGCATACAATGGTATCACAGCACTGGCATCATGGTTCTGCAGTACATCACTCCTTATAATGCATCGGTGCCCACTCGAGGCCTTTGTGGTGAGTCCACACGAACACCACAACAAGCTTTGACTACATCAGCAGCAGCCTCATGTCCCAAAGGCTTAATGTCTAAACAGCATCACTTGAGTCCTTATTGGATATGACAATTTGAGATGTTGAGAGCCATTTGGTTTAGTTAATTGTCTCACTCCACAAATAAATTGCTCACTGAGAAAGCATCAATATATCTCTCACACATACACACACACACACACACACACACACACTTAAACAAAACATTTGTCTGCACATTATGTCAGGTTGTTGTGATGGGAACCCAGAAGATGACCTGAAGCTGCCCAATGGTACAGTGGTTCGAGAGGTGGGGGACATGGGGCTCTTTCTTCAGGCTTGGAGGGTTCACACCACCGACGAAACGGAACACACACGCAGAGTCGGAGACAACTGCACTATTGAGGACTGCTCCACCTGCCTGTCCATGCTGCGCCAGAGAGCCTTCACGCCCTGCCACAGCAAGGTAGCTGCAGTATACATACGGCATTTTACAAACTTGATCGTCTGTATGTACTTGACATGGTTCCAGTAAGGGGATCGATTGACAAGTCAATGAAGAGAAAATTGATATATGGAGCTTCAAATTTAAGGATTTGTCTGTAATTCGTAGTGTGATTTTTTACGTTTTGGGGTTTTGAACTGTTGTCCGAATAAAGCAAGCTTTGTGACAAGGTTCCTCCAGAGCACTTCTGTGACATCATGTGGGCGGGGGACCTGCACTACAAGGATCACCAGTGTGACTTTCTGGCGGCCTACGTGGCGGTCTGCTACACACATCAGGTCTGCATTAGCTGGAGACGACACAACTTCTGTCGTAAGTGGACGGATGCTAAGAAGTGACACACACACCAACGCAGATGTCCTCATTCTTTCATTTGCTCATGCGTTGCTAAGTGCCTGTCATCCTGCAGCATTGCGGTGCCCCCCTGGAAAGGAATACCAGCCATGTGTGAGCACCTGCGCCAGCCGCACCTGTCTGAACAGAGATTACTACGAGGAGACTACCTGCTCCTTCATCAGAGAGGAGTGTGTGTGCCGCGATGGAACTATTCTGCACCGCGCTGACTCCCCTTTCTGTGTAACTGAGGACCGCTGTGGTGAGTGACACAGTAATTACACGCCGTAGAGATGAAAACGGCACTGGCAGACTGCAAAGTACTCCTAGGCTCACACAGTGTGTATTTACTTGGTCGCGATGAGTCCAGTGTGCACAGATAACGAGGGTAACCCCCGGGCCCCCGGCGAGGTCTGGAACGGCTCCTTTCGCGGCTGTTGTCTGTACAAGTGTATGGAGAATGGCTCTGTGGTGGCTGTTGAGCCGGACTGCAGCTCCAGCCCTGTACCGCTGTGTGAGAGAGAGGGCGAGTATGTGCTGGACGTGTTGAAAGAAGGAACCTGCTGTCCAAAGAAAATCTGTGGTGAGTTCTCTGCCAGGCAACGGATCCAAATAAAACCCTTTGATTGCATTTGACAGATGGTCATTTAAATATTTTAATTGGTTCTGCCCTTGACTCTCACCCTTTGTAGTAATATTGTATCAAAGACGGCTCACCGTTCACCTATTCTGGAGCTAACCAGTCTGACTTTTGATTAATTTCTTTCTTTTTCTTTGCTCCCTCACAACTTGTCAGAGTGCAACATGACCATCTGTGACAGCGAAGCTCCCCCTTGTGATAACGGGAACAGATTAGTGATCGGTTACAGCGCTCTGTCCTGCTGCCCCGAGTACAGATGTGGTGAAAAACTCTTTTGATGCTCCACTTTTTACTGCAGTTTTTAGACATGTCGTAAAGGCTTGATGGGATATTTGGCCTGAACCTTTTGCTGTGACTGGTCTTTCTCAGAGTGTGACGCCATGGCATGCCCTCCTGTGTCTGCCCCTAACTGCAGGGAAGATCAGTTCCTAGTGGAGGTCAGGGGGGCAAAATCCTGCTGCTACTCATACCTGTGCGGTGAGTTTTAATCAGTCTACTACTGAAATTGGAGGTCTTTGGTAGGAAGGTTTGCTGTAAGAACTGTTTTGTCTCACTATTTGGCATCTCTATCAATTACAGCAACAACACAGAAATTAGTTTTGATTTCTTTTTTTTTTGTCTGCGCAGTGTGTGAGTCCTGTATTGAATCCATTCCAAGTTGTTCACATGGAGAAATTTTGGCTGTGGATCTAAACACAACCAACAGCTGCTGTCCACAGTACTACTGCAGTAAGTGTGTGAGTGTGTTTGCATTCGTGGGGGGGTCCGTGTCCGTGTCTTCAAAGTCATGCTTGTACTTTATCCCATGCAGTGTGCGATGTCAACCTGTGCCCTGATTCATCTGTGACCTGTGCACCTGGTCTGTCTTTAGTCCAAACCGCTGTCCCTGGGCATTGCTGCCTGCAGCACCACTGCGGTACACACTCAAAAACACTCACATACATACGTGCACAACCTATTCACTTCTGGTGGGTGTTACGGCCGCTATGCCTGTTACGTGTTAGCATCACGCCGCATCTCTCACTCGCTATCTCGTGTCGCTCCCAGAATGCCAATGCGAGGACAGCTCTTCCCCAATCTGTCAGGTGGTAAGTCGGCAAAAAGCTGCCTAACGTGTTGTTGTCTAATGAGGTCTTTGCTTGAAGGAAGAAAAGATAAAGTCAGCACTCTGTTTGTCTTTCAGGGGGAAGTGCTGGTCGAGGTTCCAGTCAGTAGCACCAACTGCGGCTGTCTTCAGCATTCATGCCGTACGTGTAGCGCAAGAGCACGCACAAAGACACACTTGATACTAGTGTGAAGATTGATATGCTGCATCATCTACCGCTGCTCAACCCACAGGCTTCCTTTATCTTTAGCGATAAAAAAATGTTTATTTCTCAATTATGGTAATTATGGTATGGTATCATTATTCATGCTTTGTTTTTGTGTGCGTGTATAGAGAAAGCAGAGGTGTGTCTTTTCCAAGGGGTAACAGTACTGGGCCCAGGCCAGTCTCTGGTTCAGTACTTTGAAGGAGATATGTGTTACGCTGTTCACTGCCTGCACCACAAAGATCCAGATTCTGGCTTCTACGCCATGGAAATTATCTCCGTCAACTGCTCCCAGAAATGTGGGCCTGTAAGTTTCCCCAGATTGGCACATGCCTGGTCTACTTGTCTTCCTCTCGGCGTCCTGTGCTAATCCCTCGCATTTGGCTCACCTTTTTAAGCACCAGGTGTACGTAACGTCAACGGACCCTCAGGTCTGCTGCGGCTCCTGTAAAAATGTCTCCTGTACTTTCAACAATGAAAACGGGACAGCAGAGCTTTTTGCCGTAAGAACTCCCAAGAAATCCACACGTGCTCAACGCTCCTCTTTTTGAGAACTCCTGATCATGATTGTGTTTGCAGGCAGGGAGCTCCTGGGTGGAGAACTGCACACGTTACGACTGCATGGAAACAGCAGTGGGAGCAGTAATACTGGCCTCTGGGGTGATTTGTCCACCTTTCAATGAAACCGAGTGTATTCAGGTCAGGACATCTACGTGTAAAATAAATTAATCTAAAATTAAAATCTTGTAAAAATCTTGTACTTTCAGTTTCAGGTAGATCCCCTCTAAGGCACAATTATAGTGTTTTAAATGGATTTATAATAGAAATTCAACACCATGTTGAAAATGAACATCTGTCTATTATGACTGGATGCTAATTGTAATCAGTGCACCTGTATTGTATATCTAAATGTTCATTTTTTCCTCATTAACTCTGGTAAATGTCTGACTCTCTGCAGAATGGCGGTGTGGTTCAGAGCTATGTGGATGGTTGCTGCAGGACATGTGAGTATCAAAATGCATTTAATGCTTCTGGTAATGCTTTGAGCTGTCCAAGTGGTGAGCGCCTTGTTGCCTGGCAGTGGTTGGGCTTGTTGGCTGAGTGGTTGGGGGTGGCCTGTTGTAGATGGTGGAGATAAAGCCATGTTTTGGCCTTTCACTACATTTTCCACAATCCCTCGCTTTTCCTAATTTGTCCCCAAATCTTCTGTTGACATATAAGAGCTATCACGGCTTACAGAAGCATCATTTGGTGGAAATTATTAATGCTTTAAATAGAATGATGAAATATGGCAACATTTAATGCGATTGCTAGGACAACATACAGCTTTCTGAACTTTTAAGATGATGTTGTGTGAGCGGTTCTATGTGTCTACTTTACAAGATACTTTTCTAAATTGTGTGGATTAAAGCTTCAATAAACGTGCAGTGATGACATCTTTCTCTCCTCTGTGGATTCGGCACTGCAGCCTCGCCCGCTTGCCTGCTTTTGCAGCAACCTTGCAGTCTGGCCAATCAGGGTGCTCCACGGTGAGCGTGTTACCGATGCAGATGCGTGATGGTGCAGGTTTTAGAGTTTGCCCCGCCGAGCTGCTCTTTTTATTTCATCAAATGACTTCAGTTCCTTGGCTGGGAGCCCGTAGCGGCCCCGAAAAAGAAGTGAAATCCATGTGCATGCCAGCTGCACGACTCCCTCCTGTGTGTGTCTGTGTGTTTCGCGGCTCTGTGTTTATTGAACCCAACGTAACCTTGTGTGTGTTCTCATGGCGTTCTTTGAACCCGGCGGCCGCGACCCTGACGATGCTCCCAGGTTCTGGACTGGGTGTTTTACCGTTTACCGTTAATCCCGTAACCACCACTGGTAGTACTAACTGTGACACAGGTACCAGCACTTTGCACTGTCCCACTTACCATGAACATTTGGCATCCTGTCACTCAGTGACTCGTTCACTTGCAATTTCAAGCTTTGTGTGAATGTGTCTCTCTCTTTTCACTTTCTTACTCTCACTGGGTAACTCAAAAAACACACATGCTGCACGATTACACCATGTTGATTATGAAGACAATTCTCTCACGATCACGATTATAAAACACAATTATTCATTGGTTTTAGAGGCAAACAGTTTTTATATATCTTTCACATTAGACCAAAGAGTGTGCTGCTTTCACTTCCATGTTGTGCTTTATTTTGGCAAATATTTCACTGAAATCAGTGTGTTTTTTGTTTTGCCCATCTGATCTATGTTTTATAATAGAACAGAGAACAGACTAGTAAAACATGTAATACACAGTATATTGTTTTTTGACAATCAAATCACTGTTACTGCTACTGAAGTTTTGAAATAAAATAAGCTCCAGTGTTTCATCCATTTAGAAAAAGCTTTGCTCTTTCCCTACATTTCACCCCTATACATAATCCATTTGACCAGCTTTGATTGGCTGAGAAGTGAGGTTAAGTTTAGGTCGGTAGCCATTAAAAGACACCAATCTCGGCTGTGAGAAGTGTGCCCCTCCCGTCACCCGGCTGTCAATCAAAGCAAGCTCCTACTGCTGGGCAACAAAAACACCTGCTCAACAGGCCTCTGGGATTTGTGTGAGTGCAAGATCTCTGCAGTAAAACAGAGTGTTTGTGTTATTTTTGTGTGTATGAACTTCCTTTCTGTTTTTAATGTCAATTACCGTTATTTCTGGATGTTTCACTGTGTATGCATCTTAAATCTGTGTGAACATGTGTGTAGGTAAGGAGGACGGTAAGACTTGCAAACGTGTGGCCATTCGAACCACCATTAGAAAAGATGACTGCAGGAGCAACGCACCGGTGAGGGAAGACGTGCTAACTAAATTATCATTATTGCATAATAAAGATTTTTTTTAAAAAGCTAACCCTTGTATCGCTCGTCTTACAGGTGACAGTCTATTCTTGCGATGGGAAATGCCCGTCTGCCACCATATTCAACTTTAACATCAACAGTCACGCCCGGTTCTGTAAGTGCTGCCGCGAGAGTGGACTGCAGACCCGCTCTGTCACGCTCTTCTGCTCTCGCAATGCCACAGTCGTGGAGTACAACTTTCAAGAGCCTTTGGACTGTTCCTGCCAGTGGAACTAAAAAATAGAGTCCGGAGAGAAAAATGAATGAGAGCATAACACATGAAGAGACTGCATGAATAGAGGGGTGAATTCCATTTTTTTGAGGTTTGAGCATGAAAACGGTTGAGCATGAAAACCAGCCATGTTTCATTTTATTTTGATTCTGAATATAAGTGATGTAAGCTTGAGATTGTTTTCAAGGAAGTAGTTTTGTCTGCACTTTTCAGTTTTTCATTTCTGCAATAGCTGCTGTTCCAACGCAGTCTTCTATCTAGTGCTTTCAGGTGGCCCTTAGCCTATTATCCTAACGTGTATCAACAATCGCTATAATAATGACACAGAAGTTGTTGCATTCATGACTGCTGTTGGGTTCAAATACTGTACATGCTTCAAATTTAGCCTTTGAACAAATGAGTGCGGTGTGAAGCTTTTTTCCTTGGAAAGGTTTAATGTGACCATGGGGCTTTTACAGTTGCTGTACTTTAAAGTAGGGGAATAAAAAGATTTAACAGTGTCTTAGTCTGAATTATTGCTGAAGACCGGCTGACCTCATGACCCACAACGTGTCCTTTACAAACACACTCCCGAGGTTCAAATTATCTGTACGCTCTCACGCCGATGCAGCATTTGTAGTGCTGACATGTGTTTGTGTGTGTCCGCTCGGAGTTTATTGCTTTGTGGGAGTCACCGCTTCATAACAGAACGCCTCAGTAGACTCCCCGTCTGTCCATCATTTCTCCCTTTCACATTCCTGCCATTCCACATGGGCCATTGCTCCTACCGCACCCCACATCCAAGCCAAGCCATTCTCACCACTGCGCTCCGTTATGAGCAGATTGGAGCCAAGGCTTATTTTGGAGGTTAAGAAAATATCATCTCAGACCGGTCTGGCGTGACTGACTCGCTGGCTGTCGGCCGGCCAGACGCATGAAGCCTGGTGGCTTTGCCCACTGAGCACATCTCAATTTAACACTAAGCGCCACCAGATCTCTTTTATCCCTCTTCCTTCCCCTCAGAACGCCCCAGATACCCTCCTCACCTCGCCTCACCAGCCCAGTTCTGGAGGGGCCGATCCCCGTGGTTGCCATGGCGAACTGCTCTTATCCCAACAAAGCCAGAAGAAATTGGGTTGAACTCGTACATCTCTCTCTCTCTCTCTCTCTCTCTCTCTCTCTCTCTCTCTCTCTCTTTCTCTCTCTCTCTCCTCACCCTGAGACCTCTCGTCCTTCTCATAAGGGTTTGCTTCTCGGAGGAAACTACCGTTGAACTTTGACTCAGCGCTAAATTCAAAGTCCAGGCTCGGCTTGAAAACGAGGTAAAGCGAGTTCAGATAGCTCTGAATATACAATCCACAAGGTTTCAACTGTTACAGTTAACATTTTTTCACTCCAAATAGTTTGGGACTTTCCACAGCTGATGTTCTGTGACGCGTGTGCTGTATGTACGAACCTACCAGTGGCTGAAACCACAGCATCCCGGTGGATCAGTGACCGCTCGATGAGTCGGAGGGACATTTGCAATGGGTGGAACAGAGCGCCTGTGGCTACTTGCTAGTTTGTGTCAGGTAAGAGAATATCCATCATGCTTATGGAACTCCATAGGTGTATTGTAACTGTTTTTCAAGTTGCTAAATTGTGTGTAGTAATCCGAGTCTCTCGACACTCCCTCTAATGCATTTGTGTAATTTAGTTGCTTACCAATGGCACTGGTTAGATCACTTTAATGTCCGTGCTCTGCACTGCGCTCGTATGGTGTTGACCAACGACGTTTTCTTTACTGAAGGGTAAGATTGTTGGCTCTTATTAACACTGTTATTGGTGTCAGCATGAATCTAAACCCTCTTGGTTAACCACCGTGCCATGTTACTTTCCACATTCTCAGGTTGTCTCGCTGACATGTGAGCAGCATTTAAAGCCTGTTGAGGTTGAAGTTCTATTTCAGACCTTCCCGTCCACAAAATATTCTGATGCCTACACAGTCACCTGCAGGTCTGCAACTAACCAGCTGGTAAGAACAATGGCATGCCGACTCTGGTCTAGTTTCATTGGAGTTTATTTGTTTTTCTATCTAAATGAATGGTCACATTCTCTCCAGGTGCACGTGGGGCCCATCGATCGCTCAGCATGCTCCGTGCACGAGTGCAAAATGCCGTTACGATTGGTTGAAAACCCAACGGGATATAACATCTCACTGACTGCCAGCATAAATGATACTACACTTGATAAAAAGTCTTTTCTCTTCAGTAAGTGTGTGTGAACTCTGAATACCAATTTCCTGAGGTAGAAACAAAAAGATGCTCGATTAGAGTTTGATGTAATGGCTTCTAATCTCATCTTTACCCTTTCCCTCTTTTTATATGTGTGCAGTTCCAGTCTCTGTGTCCTCACTTAATGTACACAGCACGGCTACTACTGCTCTCCTGGTGTGGAAACTTCACAAAGAACAAACCCTGTCCTCCTTGAGTCTATACGACACTCGCACGCAATCGGTCTCCCACATCTTCAACCTGAACGCATCAGAGTCTCAGTACACGGTGAAAGGTCTCCAGCCCGGCACGCGCTTCAAGGCCAAAGTGTTGGTCACTACATTCCTGAAACACCTGGATGTGACCTTGAGGCAGAGACTCAGCGTTGCTTTTGAAACAGGTATTTTATGTGCTTAACCACAGTATATTCATCATACGGCCTCAATTTGATCATCTGCCTTAAAAAACGACTGTCGATGATAACCACCGTCTCCAGCTCAGTGCCCCACTGGCTGGTTGGCCAGAGGGAGAAGCTGCTACTCCGTGAGGAGGACGGGTTTGACCTGGACTGCCGCCCGGCACGCCTGTAGAGGCTTGGCAGCTGAAAGTCACCTGGTTGATCTGAAGGCCGTGGAAGATCTGCATTTCATATCTTCTCATTTGCTGAAAACGAACCTGCTGCTGCTGTGGACCGGACTTAATGACCAGCAGGTACCTTTTAATAAATACGGTTAATTTTAAAGAGTGATAAAATAGGATGCTTTTCTTTCTCCTCATACCATTTACATTTACATTGCAGAATTGTCGATGTTTCTCACAATGGGTCACATTTGTGAATCTTCATAAATAATGCAGCATTTTGTAATTTACAGATTATTCCTCAAAACCAATCAAATAATTTTTTTTCTTTGTTACCCCACAGGAGGAGGGGCACCCACTCTGGTCTGATGGCTCAGCCTATAACTTGACAAGCTCTGTGATGTCATTACTGCCAGACAATCAGACGGACTGTTTTGCCCTTCAGAAGGATGCCACAGGCCCAGGATACTTTCTCACTCCGTTCTTCTGTCGCATCCCTTTGCCCTTCGTCTGCCACTTCCAGAGTAAATAACTTAATTTTCCTTTGTAACACATGGCCTTTACTGTGCATCCATTATTTAACACAATTTGTAGATCATTCATGCATGGTCTCCAAAATAAATCTTTATTTTCACATGTCCTAACTCAAAACCCATGTTATTATTAAATCTCAGAGTAGAGCTTTTAAGTAGCCCATACCATATTAATTGTGACCATTTTCTTCCCTACTTTGTTTCCCAATGTTTGTCTTGCTCTTTCACAGCTCCTCCTGTGCCTGAAACATTCTCCTTCGAGCTGGTTCAGGTGACAGAGCAACACGTGCTGCTTCGTTGGAGTGAACTCTCACCCTTGAACTCTCTCAATCTTTCTTCTTTTGAGATATTCCTCCAGTACCAAGAGGAGGCAGATGGACAGTCGGGTCAAGACGAAGGACATAGAATCAGGAAGTCAGAGGACAAAAAGCAGACACAGAGCTTGAGTGGTATCAGAAAAATTGTCCGGGTACCCATATTCCTCTCGTCCAGAGAGGTCACAGTGACAGGCTTGTCTCCGGGGAGCGTCTACTCCTTCACCCTACTAGCTTCTCTTCCGTCCGGTTCCACCTGGAACTTGGGACAAACCCTAACTGCGTACACTAGTGAGTCTGCTGACAGCCGCAAGGTCCTCAGGCAACGTCATATGGTAACAGATGTAACTTTAACGTTTTTTTTTTTCTTTCTTACAGGACCTCTCCCCCCTCAAAATATCACTTTCGGCCCCAGTACGGCCAGTCAGATCAGTGTCCACTGGATGCTGACAGGTGGACACTTGAGGGTTGGACGAACCTTTGTGGTGCGCTGTGTGAACATGTCTTCAGGACAAGTGAGATTAGTTGGAATGACCAATATCTCCAGGTTATCCGACACTCGTGGGCTGCAGGCATACGCCGCTGTGATCGGAGGGCTGGAGTCTCACAGGAAATACGGGGTTGAAGTTCACGCCGTCACCCAGCATGGCATAGAGAGCTGTGGACAAGCGCCTGTAACTGCACACACCGGTAAGTCACAGCATGTTTCCACAGCAGAGCTGCCTCTGTTCTACTGCAGGGGAGTAAGCTATGACGGGCCACAGCCAGCCAACAACATCACAACATCAGGGCCCTGAAACTGACAATTAAACGGCCACATTTTTATTATTTACACCAGTGTCTTAATTACTCATACGGTACATCCAAGATGCAACTGTGCCTCATCGAAAGGTGACAAAAGTGAAGTGGCATCCTTTAGAGATAAATACTGTGAATGTATAGTGATTGTAATTAAGATCAGAGGTCCAGTCATGGGTTTCTGTGATGGCCGTTTATCTAAAAAGCATTCATAAAAAAATGTACTGGTCAACCAAAGTGGATAAGTTTGAGATGTTTTACAATGTACTATGTAATTATCCAAACAAAAAGCCTGGATGGTTGTGTAATGCAAACTCTGCTTTACTGTTCGCTGAGGACAAAATAACTCTTCTGTGCCTCTTAGCGCTGAGGGCCCCTACTGGTCTGGTGGCGTTGAACACAACACGAGACCTGAAAGTCTGTTGGACCAGTTCACCTGATGACCCACCCGACGGTTACTATGTCACATCCCACCCACCCATTTATCCGAATCAAACCTCCCTGTGGATAAACCAGTCCGTAACATTTGTGTGCTACAGGTGCAGAAGGTGTTCAGTCAGAGTGCAACGTTTTCCTCTCTGACTCCGGGGAAATTCTACCACTTTGCAGTACGGACCGAGAAGGAGTCCTTCTCAGACAGTTCCCCCGTCACCATCAACATCACTGCAGGTAAGTGCACGCATACAAAACGCCGATCAGTCTTTCTATTTTTTACTAACCACGTGGGTGTTTGTTTACCTGGCAGCCCCCAGCGCAGTGACGATGTGGCTTGCGAATAAAACCACATCATCCATACGTGTACAGTGGAGTGTGGTCCGCGGTGTGTCAAGTAAACTCCTCCTGTCGATCAAAAACAGAACATTCAGTCAAGAGCTGATCATTCGTCATCGGGAGGGCAGGTCAGTGTCACCAAATAAAAACAACAGAGCGCAGTCGCAGTGCCACGTGGATTACTCAAAGTTTGTGCGTGCGAAAACAATGACTGCTGCAGCTGTGCGTTCACAGATCACATAGCTTTGAAGGACTCGCATGTGGAAGCCAATATACAATTGAAGTGATTAACACCAGCGGAGAAAGAAGGAGTCAACCTGCAACTCTGAGCCTCCATACTAGTAAGTTTAACAGTTTAGGACCCAATATGGGTTGTGAGTACCCACAGTGGAGAGAGTAATTGAAAGAGAGAGAGACAGACAGACAGAAATTAGTTCGTGCACAAATTGATTGTAGCAGGAAATGTCAAGTCCGAAGAGAGCTGAAATATGCCAATACAACTGAACATACATCTCAGATTAATAATATAAATTTATATATAAAAATATAAAATATAAAAATTATATAAAAATATAGAGTTTGTTTTGTTTTCCTCTTCTAACTTGTTTCAGCCTTATTTCTCTTCACTAATAATATTTTACCAAAATAGTTTGGTCGTTTGAAACGATGTACGGCACAGAGACACCGGATTTATTCAGTGGATTTACAATGATGATGCAATGATAATACAATGGTTTGTTTAAAGGGAACCTGGGAAGTGTTTAAAGAATATCTATCACACGTGTTTTGCCTATAGTGACCGTTGAGGGTGATTATGAGACCTATCATGGAGTCCCATGCTAACGGGGTTCTTGTCTCCAGTCCCAGAGGCGCCACAAGATGTGGCTCTTTCAGAGCAGATCCTGACATCAGTGTTTGTAACCTGGAGGCCACCGCCAGGACAGGTGGAGGGGTACAGGGTAAGACATGCACTTCACTGCATCGCAATGCCATATTCCTCAAAATGTTCTTTTTCAAAGGACAGAGAAGGCCACGTGTGTTTTGCACTAAGCTGGTTACTTAGAAACCGTCGTCGGTACACCGCAGATTTGGTTACCAGCCCTTTAAAGATGTATGACCCCAGTAGAGGACCAGGGAGAATGACCAAGCACATTACATGCACACACAATATCCACTGAGGGAAGAAAGTGGCAGGTTTATGCAGATGGTAATTCAAACTTCTTTACTTTTTCTCAGCTTGTTTTTGGCCTGCGCTCTGTGGACAGGAAATCGTGGGTTGAGGTTCTTGTCCTGGACGCACGTTATGAGATCAGGGATTTGATCCCGGGGTCAGACTATTGTGTCAGCCTGCAGAGTGTGCTCGGCTCGGACACGAGTGCGGTAGTCCACCGAGAGTTCAGCACACGTAAGAGATACTCATCCACACACGCACACATACAGAAACACACCTGTGAATATTCAGGACAGCATTTCAGGGAGTTTTGAAAGATATAAAAAGCTGTTAGTGATTCCTTGATGCATATTTCAGGCCCGGCAGGAATATGCGCTCTTCATTTAGGCCACGTGAACTCTTCCTCTGTCTCGGTGAGCTGGGACAGTGCGTTTGGAGAGTTTGAGTTTCACAGAGTCACTGTGACCAACACCTCCGGCACAACAACGCACACCGTTCCCAAGGAGGAACGGGTTGCCGTGGTTACGGGACTGGTGGACGGCTGCAGTTACAACGTGAGCGCCGAGAGAGTCAGAGGAGTGTCAGCGGGGATCGCTGCCTCTCTGACAGTGACCGTAGGTAGATGACATTACAAAGGCATTTACCCATCGCCAATTCGATGTCTTTTGTTTTTCCCCCTCTCTCACTCTATTCCTGCCTCTCTTGTCCTTTTATAAGTGCCAGCACGAGTGCGAGGGATGCGTTTCGCCAACGTGTCTGCGCGCGCTTTCTCGCTACTTTGGAAGCAGGCGACTGGTTGTGTGGATCATTATCAAGTCAACCTTCTACCAAACCAGGGAGAGGTCACAGTTTACCCTGCGGGTGATGGATACATTCAGGTACACACGCATCCTCAGTGAAACTCACACGCTCTTCTTTGATTTGAAAAAAAATGGCATCTCTGAACGGACACACCGAATAAAGTTATCACGACGGCTGCACCATAGTGGACTTCAGCAGAACACGCAGTATTATGAAGAGCCGTAAAGCGGTCAGAGGTGGCATTGTAGCGACGTGCTGCAGAGTTATAATACTAGATGTTCAATCTGCACAACCGTACACATGCACGCACAAACATGTAAGCTTCTTTGTCCCTCCTCCCACTCGACCAGAGACGTCCCGCCCCAGGCCATCTCTGCCCGGCTGCCAGGTGTCAGATACCCCCAAAATGTAACCTTACACACCTGCACACACACTGAGCGCACAGAGTACAGGGTTGAGTAATCAATCTCATTATTTATTAAGTTGGCTTCATAAGCTGAAGCCTGAATCATTCATTTGCTTTAGGAGTTCTCCCTAGAGAGAGAGAGAGAGAGAGACCACAGGGAGAATGTTAGCCCCGTGCTAATGAGTGGATTCACTCACCTGCGTTGTTTGCCGCACACATTTTGGAATACCTCAAGACCAAGAGCGGTTAATATCCAATTCCTGGACAACTAACCCTGTGACCTTTACTCATGCCGCTAACCAGCTGGTAGAGCGTGGAGGCATTTGTCTTCACCCCAGTGGATTACCTGCAGATTACCTGCAGACCATTGCTAACCATTACTGCCCTAACACTGGATGCAGCTCCACTGGCGACACTTCTAACCTGCTGCGCCTCAACTAAAGCTAACTCTGCTAACCAGCATGGCCTTCTCCTCACTCGTCACGTTGCTCACACTCTGCCTCGTACAGGTACACTCACAGGTAAGAATTCAACATCAATATCGGACATCGATGTGCACTTAGATGTTTATAAGCTCGGATGTTAAGAAATATCACACCTAGAGACTGTTTATCATATTTCTGGTATGTAACATCAGGTATGAGTGTATCACAATGCAAACATATTAATGTCACAGGTTCAAATGTATTAACGCAAAATGACTGCAGCACAGTTCTTCGGTTCTTCTGTTGCAAAAATATATTCCGAGACAAAAATGCAACAACAAGCTGTCAAATTGACTTGTTATGATATTTTAGTTCGCTACATAATGAAATACGGAAGGCTGAGCGCCCTTTAGGTTATTACATATTTTTTTGTAATTTAGCTTTATACCGCGCTCTATTTTGGGAGATTTGTCAGAGGAGTGCTTTATTTTTTACTGTTCTACACTAGTAATTGCCAACCAAGCTTGTGTGTACATGGAATGCTTGTGCAGTTCTGACAGCTTGAAACAATTGGATCAGCCTATTTGAAAAAATAAATTTAAAACAAATACATATCATCTCTATATATTCTGTTTATATTTCCGAAAGCACTGAAAAAAGGATTGCCTAAAATGTCCAATTATAGGTTCACAATTATGAAGATCTGCTGTCAGAATATCTAGAGTTGGACTGTTGCCAAATCCAGCAGTAATACATTTCAATTGAGAGATAAAGCAATGTACGATAAATTATCACCTTTGGGAAATCATTTTTTTTATTTTAAACACGCTTTTATTGACATTGATAATTAACATCCAGTTCAAAAGTAAACATGCTTTGCTTCCTGCAGGCTGATGTGGTAAATGTCACTGCGGGGACACGATACAGTGTGACGGTCTCAGCAGCCTCCTCCTCCAACATCGGCCCCGGAGTCAGCCGCATGATCAATACGAACGAGAGTGGTGAGTCGCACACACGCTGTTCACCGTCCTTTGAACGGCTATAGATTTTGACCAATAAAGAGTCATCAGGTTCTTGTCTGCCCTCTGCTGTTTAATTCAGTCCTTCATTGCAAACGCACGCACGCGCACACATAGAAGGAACGAGATTAGTACAGTTGGTGTGTGTTTAATTTCTCTTCGGTAACTTAAGACTGGGCTTTTGAACCGCAGGATGAATGGCTCTCCGGTGAATGTCATTGAAATGCCACTACTGTGTGGGCTTATTCATCAGAGTGCGGCCTCAATTGCACTCTAATTGACACACTCAAAAAGACGCTTGGAGGATCAGTCCCCACAGACAACACGGCTATTCTTTAAATGACTGTGGCACTGTGCAGTCTTGAATTTTGATGTACGAAAGGTATTTAGCTAAATATGTGTGTTGTTTTTTTGCTGTTTTTTTGGTGTTGAACACATTAGTGTTGTGGAGAGACACTCTTTTGCTCTGTTGTCTCATTCACACACTTGAACATTTGGTTTTCTCCAGTGGCTGGCCCACCGTTAGGCCTCGAAGGAGAGGCTGTGGGCTCCAATGGTATTCTTCTCTCTTGGACGATGCCATCTGATGCCAACAATGTTGACGGATATGTCATCAGGTAAGTAGTTGTTAGTAAAAAAAATGTTTTTCTTTTGTTTAGGTGTGGCTCCACAAAGGCTGTAAGTGTCAACGTCACAATGCAGGAGAATAAAATAAAATAAATTATAGTTGCAACCAAAAATGAGGCGCTAACTCATCCTGCGATCAGGAAAATATAAAGTCTCAAATAAACAAATATTCAAATAAAATGTGAGAAAAAGAGGGATGCCAATATAGGGAAGAAGTGGATACTTTTTGTTTATAATTATCAATTATTAAATACTGAATTTCATACAGAAGACATCTTAGTGTATAAGGAAATCGAAATTCTAGTCTAACATTTAACTCCTGGTTTCTAAGTACCTTTGTGTACAGTGTATTACACGCAGGGGAATGAGTCCATTGCTGTGTTTTCAAGTCAAGTCCTAAAAATGCTTCATTACAAGTTAAATGATGAAAAATCAAGTTATTATTAATATTATTAGCAACAGAGATATTATAAAGAACTTTTAACTGGTTAAATTCAACACCAATGCCTTTATATGACCTATATAAATGAGACCATTATTGAGAAGATTTTCTATTCCTGTAAAATCATTTTTAATGCTTGTTGTTATTGAGAAACCGCTTTAAAAAATTAAAATTAAAAGTAATGCAAGACCACCAGAAGGTCCTTAAGCTTAGACTCCGGCAAGGCAGCGGTTCCTCTTCCACTTAGAAGCAGAGCTTTGCCTTGCTCAAACAATTCATGATGAAGGTTCCCTGTAGAAGTTTTAGAACAAATACATTTTAAAAAGTTGATTTGTTTTGATACATAAAAAAGAAAAACAATGTGAAAAATGTCCCTTCTAAAACATAAAAAGTAGAGGTAGCATTGAATACAATTGTTGAGTATATTCTCTGTCATTGAAGAGAATGTACATCTTTTACCAATGAGCTCTGAAAGTGACTTTCTGCCTGTAGGTACAAGGAGGTGTGTCCCTACCCAGATACCACCTTCACACAGGTGACCAAGTACCTGGACGGTCCTGAAACCCTGCTAACTGACTTTACCTCAGGGTCCACATACCACATTGAGGTAGGATATACAACTCAGGATGCATTATTTATGACCATTAAGATGCAGCTGGTAGGGATTTACCCTGTTGAACTCATTTCGCTTATACGGAATGAGACATGAAACAATTGGAAAAAAAAAAATATATATATATGTATATATAGCCATAGCAAAAATACATTTGATGCATCAAAAGTAGTCTAAAAATGAATAGAATAAGCAACAGAAAGTCCGATCTTCCTGGACTCTCCTGCGGGCAGATCACAATGGGGCCGGACTATTCTCTTGATCTGGCTGAATGCTGGTAATTGATCTGTCCTGATTTCATTATTAATCAGGTAAACAGATCTATGGATCAGCCAAGGTTCTTTCCACTGTCTGTTGTCACTGAGCTTGAATGTGATCATGCTTATTAGTTTTCAGAATTCATCAACCCACAATGACCTTTATACCAGTGGACTCTGTGGGACTGACCCACATCATGAGAGCTGCACATTCTGTATGTGTGTGCACGCGTCTATGAGTTTGTGTGCATGTATCGTATTACTTCTTCCCACCTTGGAGTGTTTCAGCCAAAACACCAAGCCGTGAAAAAAGCTGAGCTGACAGACCAATAAAAGTTGTATTCATGTTTATTTTACATGAGCTGCATTAATTGTAGATACTGTAAAGTTTTGGTAGTATCTAGTAGTAGTACTACTACTGGGGGGGGGGCAATTTGAGTAGGTTATTTTGCAATAAACTGTACCATGCTGGGGTTTTTTGCTCTCTGGGCATAAACCTCTGTGTGTTGATTTTCTAGTATTCGAATGGAACATTTATAACCCTCCCCCACCAAAACCCATTTAACACTGTGTTTAAAACACGTTCTATTTTTGCTACATATCAGATTGATTTGGGTGTGCATCTTCTGCAGCACCTGCCCTGCTGACAAACTTGACGTCAAAGGTTGTTGAGAATAGATGTTTCAAGATATATTTAGCTATGCATCAGTCATTATTGTGCATTTAGATTAATTCCGACTTTTGCCTAGTAATACAATTTTTATTTTGATTTATTGTCATGAATTATTTATCTTTCATTTTGATTTATAGTTTAAATCTTTGAGAAGATTAAAGATGCAGAGGCTGAATATCTGTTTACATAGTCTTGACTATCAGAGGTATAATGTTATATCAACGTTGATCTTGTTTTACAAGGAACACTGAATCTCCTTTTGCTTACAGTGATTAAGCACTTAATCTGGATCGGATAACTTCCCATTGACAGGGACATTAATTGATGAATAATGACTAAGTAAAACCATCTCTCTCTCGCTGTAGGTGGCAGCCATATCTCCAGCTGGAACAGGAGCCTTCAGCAAATCTATTTACATAAAGACTGCTGAGTCCCGTGGGTGTTGATGCACGCAATGATGTCAAAGTCTGAAGTAGTAATTGCGTATACAGACCATTGTTTGTCTGACTGTGTGTAAATTGACTTGTGTGTGTGTGTATCTCCTGCAGCCCCTGGCCTGGTGACAAACCTCACCGCGTTCGCTCAAAACCACACCTCTGTCATGGTTACCTGGTTCCTGCCGCACCGCATCAACGGTCTCATCACAAAGTTTGCCGTCAAAGCCAAACACGCTCGTACCGGGCAGACGGTCCGCACGCTGGAGGTCAATGCAGAGGACATCATGATCGGAGCGCTGCCTCACTGCAATGTAACGCACTACACTGACACCTTCGGTCCTCCTCAGTGTTATTGTTCATTTGATTTCTTATATAATAATGCTTCTTTGTACATCATATATGATTTCCAATGCGCAGGATGCGGCGGACATCCTGTCCCGAGCGACTCTCAGCCCCTTGGAGATCACCGCGTCGTCTTCACTCATCACCCTCTCCGCCATTCCCCCCGCGGCCTCCTGGAGTGTGCCCATATCAGTGGGCGTTGATCAACTGCGACCTTACACCGCCTATCTGTTCGAGGTGTCTGCCTTCACGTCTGATGGAGAAGGACAGATAGCCTCCACCATGGTCCGCATGCCAGAATCAGGTCTGGCGAAAGAGGCAGAATTTAATCGTTTAATTTGTGACGCATATTAAGATGTTGCAATATGTACTGCCTGCAGTAATCTTTGTATGTCTCATTGTTTATGGCAGCCCCAGAAGACCCTCCCCAAAACTTTCTCGTATTGAACATGACGTCGAGATCGATCTCCGTGTCCTGGGGCTCTCCCAACATTATCACAGGAAAATTCACCTACGTGCTCTACCTGTATGGACCTACAGGTTATTAAACATAAACAGCATATGCAGACTCACACTCTAAATGGATAGAAATCCATACCGTTTTCAATTTCCCATTCATTTCAGGATATTTGTATGAGAACAGCACAGCAGACACGCGGCTTGCTCTGACTGGTTTGACCCCCTACACAAGGTACACGGTGGCCGTCCGAGCCAAAGCCGCTGGGGAAGTGGGTCCGGCGGCGGAGGAAGATGTAGTTACACCCCCCGAAGGTGAGACCACTCATAAACTGATTTACTAATGAACGGGGTTTTGCTTTTAAATGAAGCACAATGAATTCACTTACTCCCTTAAACACACGTTGCAGACAGAGATGTTTCTGAAACACACAAAGTCCTATACGTGCTGATTTTCTGTCTGGTGTCTGATTCTCTCCGGCTCCATGTCCGAGTAGCACCCAGTGCTGTGCAGGACTTGATGGCTGAAGCCAAAGATTCCGTTTCAATCCTTGTGAGCTGGCGAATGCCTGCTCAACCCAACGGTCCAATCACCAGCTATAAAGTGCAGGTTCTCGTTGGTGACATTTTGCTGCAGGACATCACCCTCTCTGCAAAAATGGTAGGTACCGTGTTACGCCTCTATAAGGCACCATGAATGTATCCCATTACAGTATAGCGCTGTTCTGATTCTAGCCTTTTTCAGTTGAAAGGTTCGGATGAAAAATGACGGTCTTTGCATGAACTTGAAGTTAAAAAAAAATAAACGCCTGTGCAACCCATTAGAACCGTTTTTAAAAACATCCTCAATCACAATATGAAAGTGTCCACTGTCTACTAGATCAAGTAGACATTGCTTTAAAGCCCAATGAGCCAAAATGAGTGAGAATCCTTTCAGGCTATAAAATGTCATTTTTCTTCCCTTAGAATACAACTGGTTTGAATGGAGACGCGACGCTTCCCTCTGATGTCCGTAACAATCTGGGACGGCGTAAGAGATCCGCTGATCTCAGTCTGGTCACATCCCCGCCGACTTTCACGGCCTCCGTTTCACACCGCACGCTGACCCCTGCCACTGCGGCCAGCCGCACACACTCTGAACAAAGAAGTGCTGCTTACTTCGCTCAGGCCGATGCTGAACCAACCGCTGACTCCGTGCTCACCGAGAAGCCCGCTACCAGTTATGTTTCCGCTTCGCTCCCGAACATTCAGTCTACTGACTCTGCATTCCCTCTTACCTCTGTGCCGCCTGCTACACCTCCGCCTTGGCTGACAAAGCAATCGCGTGCTGGGGATTTGACCTCAGATTCGTCTGCTTTGACCCCGACCCCGGGCCAGCTCCGCTTGTCCACGCGTGACACATCAGTTACGAGACACTTTTTAACACGTAACAGCGCAGCAGCTTCTGTTACAGCAGGTGAGAGAGTGCCGGCCCCTTAACACTGCTTGCATCGACTTCTTGCAGGCCTCGATACAATATGTGTTGCTTATCCTATGGTCGTGTGTGTGCGTTTTGGTCTTGTGTTTCCATCGGTGCCTGTATACATGTCGCAGGCGTAGCGGTGAGAGAGGAGGTTATGGACCTCTTGTCCGAGGAGCTGTCTTACCTGGTGTCGGATCTGAATCCCTTCACCGAGTACACGTTCAGGGTGACCGCCTCCACGACGGTGGGACAGGGTCCCGCAACGGATATCGCCGAGAAGACAAGCGAGCAGGGTAAGTTGTCACATTATATTTAGCTGATTGCTTTTATCCAAAGTGACTCACAGTAAGTGCCCTCCCCATGTTTATGGGTATGTTACATAACCATTAACTATAATAATTCCTGCAAAACGTAAAAGCATTCAGATTCCCTAACAATGTCTGTATGTGTTTTAGTCCCTAGCTCAGTGCTCGAAGTGTCCTATCAAAACATCAGCTCCACCTCCATACTGGTGAACTGGGTCCCACCACTCAACCCCAATGGGCGCATCACACATTATACCGTCTATGGCGTCAAACTGCACAGTTATCAGGCACTTGACTGGTTCACTAACAGCACCAGCATATTGATAACAGGTAGAGCAACCGACTTCTGTGCAGAGCTCTGTGCAGTCATTGTGATTATCACCATCCTCATGAGACAGATCTGACGGTAAATATCTCCTCCCATATATAGATTTGGACAAGTATACTGGTTATAAGCTACGTGTGGCGGCGTCTACAGCCGTGGGAGAGAGCTCGCTGACGGAGGAAGACGACATCTTCGTTTTCACATTAGAGGACGGTATGAACTTTACACACACTTCGTACGGCATTTTTTGGAATATGAGTGCAAGAAACAAGAATTTAGTAATGGCTGTCATTGATTATCTGAATGGAATTAAAACTGTTCAGTCAAACTTAAGAAAGAGGCCGAAGGCATTAAGTCTGTAAAGCCAGTTAAATCTTGTTGCCCTTTTGCTGGCGGTGAATGAATATCAGGGAAATGAAATAGGATATTTGATATGCAGCAGTTATTAAGCCATCAATATTTGATGTGATGCAAGGGCAGCTATATCTTTTTGGTCAATGATTTTTCTCTTTCTTCCTCAGAGCCTGACTCGCCCCCCGCCAACCTCTCTGTGGTTGACACCAGCCCCTCCGCCGCCACATTGGCCTGGTCGGCACCAGAAAAAGCCAATGGAGTCATCCAACATTACGAGGTCCGGTATGAGAACGAGTCCTACTCTGCGTCAATAAACGCGTCCTCCAACACAGTCACTCTGATGAACCTGAGGCCATTCTCCTACTACAACGTGTCCGTGAAGGCGTACACCCGATACGGCCACGGCAATCAAACTTCAGACACTCTATCCCTGCGGTCCGGAGAGGACGGTGCGTTGACGGCTGCACCCGCCCATGTGCTCAAATACACTACACAATATCTGCCGTTCAGGTTTGAATGAAAGTGTGTTCTGTCTTCAGTCCCCGGCAGTCCTCCGTATGGCGTCACGTACGTGTCGGTCAGCCCCAGTGAAGTGAACGTGACCTGGCGGCCGCCTCTGCTGCCTAACGGGGTCGTTACCCACTACAGTCTGGAACTGAGGAATTCCAGCCACTACCTGAACCTCACCTCCCCTACCAACTACATCCACATCCGGCATCTGAGGAAGTACGCTCACTACCGCGTGGCGGTGCAAGCACACACGCGCGTGGGGCCGGGAAATTACAGCAGCGAGCAGCTCAACATCACCACGCTGGAGGACGGTGAGCGAAACGGGTGGGAGAGGGGAAGGTTTGGTTTTCACTTCCAGGACACTGCGCGACCACGTCGTGATTGAGTTCAAAGGGAGACTTACTAAATCTGACTTCCTCCTTCGTCTTTTCCTCCTGAGTAGTCTAATGATGTTACATCACAGGTATTTCAGGCCACGTTCATCCATCAACTAACTCGTTTTTCATTTCAGGGCCGCATTATATGTCTTTTTCTACCACGTTCCTGAGGGGCTATATGAGGTTCCTTTATCCCCAATGCAAATAAATCTTTATTCCTCATTACTTCTCTCCTTTGATGAGCCATACTCCTGTTTGTGTTATCTCACTTGAAAGTGTTTCTGCTGCTCAGCTCCAGATACACCCCCTCAATTCCTCACCGCCAGGAAGTTGTCAGACTATAAGGTAGAGCTGTCATGGCAACCGCCACTTTCAGCCAATTCAGACATACTCTACTACATTGTCAGAGTTTGGTGAGTGTCTAGAATCTCCTTCTCTCTCTCTGTGTGAGACTGTGTGACTCTATTGAAAAGCTAAAAGAATGGTTTAAAAATAGCTATTGAAAAAAAGAGCACATTGCAACATTAATGGTTGCTCTCTTTTTAGGAATGAGACGATTGAACTGCAGCAGAACGTGACACAGACATCAGTGGTTATTAATGGAGACTCGGAGAGTCGCTACAATGCCTCTATCTCCAGCTGGACCCGACTGGGAGATGGAGGAGTGCTGACGTCCACCAGCTTTACCACCATCGATGCAGGTGCTGGATTTTGACGGAATAGGTCATCCTCACATTCACGACTTATCGTGCATTTGTGTCATATTGTAACTCAATGTGTGTCCGTGTGCTCCCTGGCTTTCAGAACCATTTGACCCCCCCCAGAATGTGACATTTGAAAATGTGACTGCCTCCTCCGTCACCTTGCTCTGGCTGCCTCCGAATGAACCGAATGGAATCATTGTGCACTATACTATTTATTACTCAAATAACAACAGTGTGGCTGAGCAGGTGAGATGCATACCATTTGTATCTAATATACAGATAGGTTAAAGATTAAAACTGCACAAGCCAATATTAACATTTTAC